>NC_136713.1:5388508-5608508 GCF_947650265.1 Symphodus melops
ATGACCTTAGCTTTCCTTTTATGTCTCAATCGAGGATTCTGTTCTAGAAAAGACTCCAAACTCTTTGTTGGTTTTTAAAAACAAACAAACCATTTTCCCTCTGATGTGATTGGTCAGGGTGTGTTAAAGCAACTGTGTGAGGTTTCCATGACGACCTGAGAGAGTTGCCATTTAAGACCAAGATGAACTTGCACAAACCGCAACCGTAACTCAGAACTCCCAGGGAAGCTCTGACTCTGTGCGACGAAGCAGAGTTTTAAGTTCTGTTTGACAAGCCAGAAATCACTTAGGAGACAATAAAACAGACTTTTTGAAGATGGGGGGAAAGTTTGTGCGATAAATGTTTGTAGAGAATGGAAAAAATAGATGAGAAATGGGATTATGGCACATTAAAAGTAGAAAAAACCTTAAGTGGGAGGATTGAGAGAGTGAAGAATTAAAGAGAAAACAGACAGACGAGAGACGGCATGAAAAGAAAGGCAAGTGGAATAAATAAGGCCGAAAGGGGGAGGAAACAACGACATGACATATAGAGAGTTGTAGGACAGATTGACGTAAACGACGTGGAGTAAATAAAGCCCAGAGAAAGAAATCATACACTCATAATGTTTATTAAGTGCTGGATAAATGAGACGCGGCAGCAGCTGGCTGGACGATAAAGCTCAACACAGAAAAATAAAGAGATGATTTCTTTAAAGGATTAATAGCACTCTGAAGTCATTGATGATCACTCACTGAAGACTTCATTATTCCAATTAATGGGCCCCTCCGCTACTTGACCCGACCGTCAGAATTAGTGGCGAGGAACCTTTAAGTCAGATGGATGAACTGCCACCGCCGCGCCGCCTAATTGGCAGCCACAATCAAGAGCGAATATGTATCAGGAGAAGAAGAAGAAGACCGAATATATTAGCAGAAGCAGAGAAGAAGAAGAAAAATGAGGCTGTGAGCAACATGGCAGCACCAACTGTCTGGATGTCAGGGCTGGAGAAATGGTGATGGGGGGGGGGGGGGGAGAAAAGATGAAGAAATCAAAGGGAGCAGAGCTAATGTTTTTCAGGAGATGATCGCAGTTTGAAGCGTCGTACACGAATATATCAGGGTTGTTGTCGGGATAATTTAGTTTAAACTTTGTACTTAGAAACATAAACTAAGCTTTCAATCATTACGCCTCATAAATGTGAGTACCTTGTAATTTTATGCAAACCGTAATGACTAAAAACAGCCTTGTCTGGGAGAAATGATCGCATTCTGCTTAACTGCTTTCCTAATGAACGTCAAAGCTGCCAGGACGGTGTTTGCACATAACTCGTCTTTGTGCAAATACAACACCTGAGTTTGTTTGGCTCTCATCTTTCTATTTAAGTGTTTGTGGTTGGAGTAAAAAGTGCAGGACTGTCAGCTGCTGATCTCGCCGTGTACAAGTTATATTTTACATGTGGATGTTTCAAGTCACAGCTGATCCCTGAATGTTTGGTTTTAAATCTTTTTTCCTGTTTTTAGAGGACACTGGGGATAAAACTGAAACTGTTTGTGCATCAACCTGTCCTGGAGCAGGTTCCCATCTGAAGAAAGAAAAGTCCACTGACCAATCAGATCTCTTCCTTGATCAAGGAGCTCTGTTAGCTGATTGTGAGAGGAGGGAGCGAGACTGCCTTTCTGTATTTTACATGTCAAGTACATAATCAGGGTGAGCGGAGCACGGTAAAGGACACAGACCTCTGCTCAGTGAAAAGCAAACGCTTCGGTTAAACACATTCACGAAAATGAGAAAAATGCAGAAAGATGTTGGGTGTCCGTGTAAAATTTCAGGCTACAAAGATGAGCTTGAGAAGTAATAAAAAGATGTTTTGATCATTTTTATTAAGAAATGTGTCGGCATGGTCAGTCCATAAACACTTGTGTTTATTTATTTTAAAGTCAGACACATGGCTCAGTCTGAGCTTAAGAATGATAAAAATACCTCGTAGCACACCTGCTGTGACAGTCAGATCCCAGCTCTGTCTGAGGTGTAGGCGTGTAGAGGCGCAGAGTCGATACTGTCGGGTGTCGGTGGTGTATTCAGGGCCCTCGGGAGCTCCATGGAGCAGAGATGAAGGTGAGCCGTGCTGCGTGGAGACGCAAGCGTGTTTCCAAAAGCAAACATAAGCGACGGCGTATCCGTGTCCTCCCATCGATTCCTTTCTCTTTCGGGGGAGAAACAGGGATAAAAAATGGCGGCGTTCTCCTCTCCTCATGCATCAGCCAAGTCGGGCATAAAATAGTCAGTTTGGATGGGTGATCATGAACTGGGGAAGTTTAGCATGGGTAAATGGATGCCACCCAGACTGCACCGTTACAGCCGTAATTTATGCTGATAGTGTCCGCAAATGAGAAATGTGGCTCCTCGGTGCATGTGTACATCGAACATATGACTCAGAGGAAACAGGAGTTAAAGCGCTGCAGGAGGGGAAACTGTGTCTCTCCCTCAGGCTCATTGGAAAGGTGATTGATCCGGGGTGGTTCACAGTTTCAGTGAACTTTAGCTTAAGTAAGTCTGAATGCTTAGAGGCAATGTCTTTGTTTTTGGATCTCATGCTTAGGTGCATATCTCATTGGCGTCTTGTGGAATGTGTTTTTGTAAGTTTGCCCGTCTCGGTCTCGTCTTCGTCTTTTGTCTATAAAAACATGTTTTTATTTTTACCAGAGAGCCTGTGTAAACTGGCTTAAAAATCAGCATGTTAAAGTGCAGTAAAGATGATTCATACTGTCTTCTCTTCAAAGGTGATAATGAGTCCAGTAGGTGAGCCTAAGCCACCCACACATTGCACACAACACTCACCTGAATGCACACACACTCTAAACTCTAAATAAATGCTTTCTAACAGCAGATGCTGCCCAGCATCAAGCGGTTCACCACCATTTTTAAAAGCATTTTTATTTCATTTTTCCTTCTTAATTTGCTTCACATTCTGTCTAAAACGTCAAAGGATTAATCATTTTTATTTATGCATTACACAAAACTCTGTTGTTCCAATCGGTTTTGCAAGATTAATGTATATTAATTGGTGTTTTTCTCTGGACATGCACACTGCAAACGATTTCCTGATTCCCAGATGTAAACAATAATTGAACCGTGCCATGTAGTCCCACTCTGCATTAAATAAAATTGGACATATTATTTGCAGCTTGAGACACCAGGGTCGTGCAGTCATGCCAGTTGAAGCCGCAGCTATCTGTCGACTGCCTGCACCGTAACGCTGACATAGAAACTATAATTTAAACCCTAACCCTAAATATGTACACTTGAATATTTGCACATTTCTCCAGAGTCGTGTATGAATATGTGAACGTGTGCTTGTGTTTCTTTGCAATGTGCAAACGTCCTCCCTCTCTCTCCCCTTGGATTGCAGCAGACAGAGAGCTAGTTAAGATCATTTACGTCCTGGCCATCAGGAGTTGGAGATGGCTCATTAGCCTCCAGCATGTAGATAAAGCTCCAAATTGACAAGAGCAAAGTATGGGCTGCTCCTTCAATTTGGGGGAGAACAGGAGGAGGAGAGATGGATGGTGCTACATGATCCTCTCAGCTCCACAGCAGCTCGTCCTGGTTGTTCGCAGGTCAGGAGAGGCCGCCGCAGCCGCCGCCATCCGACTCGAAGGCCAAACGTGCTCAAACTGTAACAAAGTGTAATAAATGAACCCGTCACAAAGTTAACTCCCGCACTTCTACCTCTCTCTCCTTGATTTTAATTTTTATTTAACCCACAGCCTTTAAAAAAAAACAAAAAACAACCTTTCCTCCAAAATGTTTCACCAAACTAATTTATTCTAATTATGCACACCGCCGACTTCGTGCTCCCCCTCCCCTCCGCGCTCTCCTTCAACCTTTTGGTGCAGATTAACGTAACAAAAAGTCTATTAATTAATGTTGTGTGCCTTTGAATTCCTGGCGAGGATGCCGTCTGGATGCAGCTGCCTGTCGAGGCCCGTCACTGTTGAACCCGTGCCAGAGAAGTGCAGATGTAATTCTGTTATCTCTCGCTTAGTCGTTTACGCAAATTAATTTGAACAATTAGCCCTCTACCGGCCCTTTCATGAATCATGCAAGAGAAGATGCCAAAAAATGAATGCTCTGAGATTTCCAGTTCAGAAGCAGATAGCTCACGTGTTGAGGATGAAGAGATTCACCTGCTGCGGAACGAAAGAACATAGATTAGGAAAATAATCCAGACGAGGAGATTTAAATTAAAGAAGACGATCAGTCAATGCACGGTTAATTAAGACTCTGTTTGAGACCTTTAGCAAAGAGGAAGTCTGAAAGTTGAGTCCAGAAACAGCCATCATATGAGATCGCTTCTTACCTTCAAATCGTCATTATTCTGGGTTTTACAGTCCCACAATGGCTGTTCTCTTTCTTTCTTTCTTTTCCTGTACAAAGGACACTAATCGTAGAGCCAATTTCTCTGCTAAAGTAAGAAAACGTCTCGAGGTAAAAAAATCTGAGAGAATATCATTGGACGAAATCTCTCCCCCTGAAATAATGTGAAATACTCGATAATGTTCATTTAAAGTCCTGTAAACGGATAAAAAGACAAATAATATGAGTAATAACAGGACTCTTAATGCTCCTCTTCCTCCTGAGACTAATCTTATTCCAGATAAAGGATGCGACTGCAGATGAAGGAATGAAGGAGAGTACTCTTAAAAGCTCCTCACTTGGAGTTTGAGAGCCGGTTTGCTTTGATTTAAAATCCACTTTTGTTTTGTTGCTTTCCCTCTGAATACCAGCAGGGGGCGTCTTTCCTCTACCTCTGAGCTTCTGCTGGCTCCACACTCACATCCTGTGCTGGCTGCCGTAGAAACCGGCCTCTCTTGGACTCCAGCCGCAGTGTGCGTGTATGTGTCGTTAATGGCTGCCTTTCAGGCCGTCAGCCTCAGCGAGCTGATTGCAAACGGAAATGGAGGTTCTGAAATGTAACTGAATAAGCAGATTCTTGCTTTCACTCAAAGGAGGAGGGGGGCGAGACGTCACCGAGGAGCTTCATCTTTAAACACCGGGCAGACCGCGTTCTTTAAAAAAGAGCCCATTAAGCTCCAATAAGTGGAGCACATACGACGTGGTCCGTAATGACATGTAATTTAGTGACAGTTATGTGTTCTTACACAAATGTATGGTCAGAGGCTTCTCCCCTGTAAGTGCCCACTAACTCGATTGTGTTTGTGGATTTCTTCAGCTGCGTGTTTAATGTCCATTAAGAGCTGAGACACGGAGACGGAGGAAGTGAGGAGTGTGATGCTGCCCTGGGGCTGAGGAGTGTCTTTATTTTCTCTTCCTGTTACTGACTTGAAAAAGGAGAATTTACTGAAAAATCTTGATTTGTTAATAGTAGCATCAGTTACGCAACATCTGCCCATCTTCCTCCGTGTTATTCAATTAAGAACGAACGCGTTTTGCACAAACAAGGAGAATTGTTTGAAATTCCGTCACTTGTTTGAGCATTTAACTGAATTTATCGATCTGAAATGTAGTCTCTTGTATCGTTGAAGTGAATATTTATTTGACTTTACTCTCTAGAATTATTTGTCATTTCTTAAAATGTAACCAGAAAAAACAAACAAAAAAAAAAACAATCCACAAAATAATATCTGGGTTCTGCTGCTATATCGAGCATCACTCTGTGATTCTGCATGACCGAGGTCACCAAAACTGTGGACAGTGGAACAGATAAGACGCCATACAGATCCACCGTTTTAACCCAAAGCTTTATTTACTTGTATTTATTAACCAAAAAGAACAAAAGATGGCAACATGTTGAGCCAACCAAGACAACCTAATAAAGCTAACCTACAGAAAACACCCAGAAATAAGACGACCAGGTATCTCCAGCACAAACTACAACAACAAAACCCAGCCTTCTTAACATGCATGAGTGAACTGTCACTGATTGCTAAAAAGCTGTTTGAAGAAAACTCAGATGAAGATGAACTTCAGGAACTTTTTAGATGTAAACCTGCTGCTTGTCATGTTTTTGAATTCTGAACTTATAAATGAACATCCCGTGATTTTAACACGTCAGAGACCTGCAGACTGCAGCATCAGTGCACGGCAGTAAGAATACGAAGACAGATATTATATTTTTTTACAGCAGCTCCTTCGGGAGTTGAGTCCATAACCTCAGCAGTGTTTGCTTCCTTCAGAGCTCCTCTGGGAATTCAACTCCAGGACTGAAAGAGGAAAGCTGATTATCAGCCTCTTAATAAAAGCGTAGTTCTTGGAGTCAGCTCTGTTCCTTCTCTTGTACGTCTTAGATGAGTTGAACTACATTGATTTAAAGACAAAAAACACATGTTATGGTGATATTGTTTTTGCACCACTTACATTTATTAAAAGAAGACGAACTGCTGAACATTTTTGGACGCTGGACGAGTGTGTTAAGATTTGACAGGAGCAGGTCTACTCTTTGCTTTTTAAATATTTTACTTTGCTGATTCACACCCACCCTGATAACAACAAATGACTCATTATTCAACTTGTATTAAGTTTTCACAGCATTGAGAGAAATCTATCGAGGGAGCTGACCTCAAGTAAGACCAAAAGGCTGATTTAATATGCAAACCTGGAGGCTGCAACCATTTTGTCTGTTTTTGTATTCTTGATAAATTCCTGTTAATGAGTCAAATCTGCCAATTCTTAGACAAAGATGTTACTCATAATAATTGAGTCTGATTTGTTCTGTAATTGAATAGTTTCTTCGACAGCACATGATACGACTTTGTACAAACTTGTAAGATGATCTGGATGGTGTCTATCTTGAATACTACAGATAATAAGTTGAAGAAAAGGCTCCCCATGTGAGCCTGGAAACAGCACATGTCATCTCAAGTGAATCAAATAGTGAGTAGAAATGTTGCAGGTTTGATACGCACTCATCATACTAGGAAAATGTTGTGAGAACAGAAAACATAACCATGTGTTAAAAATACTGACATGGCTTTCAAGAACGTAAGAAAAAGCTGCAGATGCAGCGGTAGATAAAAACACGTCTGTCTTCTTTTTAAAAGAGGTGTTGAAGTATTAAACTCACGCCAGGTAAAGAGCAAAACAAATGCATTTGGAAGTAAAAAAAAAAAAGCATAGGTCTGCAGGAATCTGCTCTTGCACAGCCTTAGCGACTCCCATCAGTCCAGGTGAAGCAGCTGTAAGCGAATCATGGCCGTCATCTCATCATTTACATACACACCAGCGCTCAGCCGCTCCTCATCCACTGTAATCACCTTAATGCAAAAAGCTGATGAAGTTGCCGAGGCGCGGACTGCTCCGTCGCTGCCCCTTTTTTCTCTTTTTTGTGTGTGTTTTTTGGTAATGGCGCTGTCATAACCGCTCTGCTCCGTCTGGGCCTAAGTGAATCTGAGGCGCCATCTTTTAAACGAGGCTAACAAATGAACACGTTTTCCCCCCATCAAACGGCTCGTGACAGTGATGCATGGGCTTCCAGATGAGCTCTGAAAAACTGATGGATCTGCGACGGTACAAGCGCTTAGATAAACTAATGCATGTAATTACGTTTTCCATTCCCTCTCCATTGCCAGGCATCTTATTACAATATCATTAGTTGAAATGGTCGGTGAAAAAATTATATACTGCAAAATTTCTCTCTTCTTCTTCCTTCCTTTCTCACGCTCGTTCTGTTTTTTGTTTTTTTTTCGTGCCATGTGTTGGGGGTAATTACCAGAAGTAGATTTCTTTGACTGGAATAAAAACCAATTCAATTTGTTTGCTCTTCGGGAAGACATTATCGGGCATCTCTGTGTAAGTGTTGGTAATTGTTGCAAGTCTTATTCACTGCTGTCGTGGATAAGGAGGCCATAGAGATGGTTAGAGATGCCCTGTGTGGGGTGAGACACATGCAGCAGGCCTGATTTTTTAATCTCTTTTTTTATAATTGATTACACTTCTTATCCTATCCAACTTCGATTCCTCCCAAGTACGGAAAGAAACCAAAGCAGGCCGAAGATGAAATCTATAAAAAAAAAATAAAAAAAGAGCTTAATTTCCTGCAGAGGAACACCACCTTAAAACATCTGCAGTGATATTCTATAAATCCAAAGTTAAATAATAAGCATTTTAGCCAAAAGGAGATCTAGTTTGAGCGATATTTTCTTTATGTGTAGATTTGAACATGTTTATTGCTCCAAATCCTTGAGAAATGTTGTCCTCCCGTAGCAGCAGATTCAGCTCTGAGCACAATGTGGTCTGCACCAGTATTGGTTTACTATGATAAAGTTAGTTGTTTAAGGGAGCAGCTTCCGGAGAGCCTTTCGTATTTAAAAATGTAATAATTGGTGCACAGTGTAGTTCTGTTTTCATGCAACATAATTCTGTCGCTGAATCTTTCTGAAAAATCGATCATCTTCCTGGCATTGATTTAAATATTCTTTAATTTCTCCTTGCAGAGGTTTCATGCATCATGTGTCATGTTTCCCTGCTGCTTTTGTTCCAGATTCTGGATTGACTGATGCATATTCATGCATGACCCTTATTCAAGGATTTTTTTCAATCTTTGAATTTTCACAGTGTTGTGTAGCTTAGCCACATTTTTTTTGGGGGGGGGGGGGGGTTGAAGTGGAGCATGTTGCATGTGATGATGCAACACATTTTGACCAGTTTTGACTGTCCTCTGGTCCCGTTTGGACAGACACTCACTTCCCTTTTTTCATCTGCATCGTTTTTTTTACTGATATAAGCAGATTTTAGATTCTATCCAAAAGCTGGTTTTCTTTGTAACACTGCCTTTTAAAAGTGGACATTTTATTTAAATGTGTCCTTAAAAAAACATTTGATTAAAATATTACAGTACATTTTAAATCCTCTGATTTTTCAAAACACTCAGCACTACACTACAGCTGGAACAGGATTGTCACTCTGTGTGTGTGTGTGTGTGTGTGTGTGTGTGTGTCTCGCACTTCTTCATGTGTTTATGCATGCATATTGAACCCTCACTCCCTCGCTCTAATAAACACTCTCTCTCCCTGTGTTGGAGTGGGCTCTGCAACAGCTGTGTGTATGTGCGACAGTGGAGAGACTATTTTTGCATCCATATACATATGACTGTGTGTGTGTGTGTGTGTGTGTGTGTGTGTGTGTGCGTGTGTGTGTGTGTGTGTGTTAGTCTCAGCCTGTGTGTATTTTTTAAAACATGCACATTGCTCCTCTATGAGAGTGTATCTCTGTCGCTCCATGCTGCAGCTGTGCAGCGTCTCTCACTCTCCTCCCGTGCCTGTGTGTGTGTGTGTGTGTGTGTGTGTGTGTGTGTGTGTGTGTGTGTGTGTGTGTGTGTGTGTGTGTGTGTGTGTGTGTGTGTGTGTGTGTGTGTGTGTGTGTGTGTGTGTGTGTGTGTGTGTGTGAGATGTTGTGTATGAGCGAGGGGCTCATGTTGGAGGCAGTAGTGGAGCTCATTAGGGGGGTACCATGGGAGCTCTGCTGCTGCAACCCCCAGCTCCCAGCGCTCCTCTCCGGGGTCGGCCGCGCCGCCTGGCCGAGCCCTCAGCCGCAGCCCTTCATCTGCACACATCACACTGAAAGCTGCGAGCGGCACAGTGGCAATATGCTGTCATATGCTGGGTGACGGCCGCACTTCACACCAGCGTCTGGCTCCACTGTAGTGCAGATCTGACCACGTTTGTGCAGAGATGCAGGAGAAAAGTCTCATTGTTTGAAATCTGGGAAATAAGCGTCTTCTGAGGTGGCAACTAAATATTTAAATTTATCTGCAATTTGCCTTACATTTCAATCATTGATTTTAAAAAGGGATTCCTAATAAATGCCCCCAAATGAATCCTTTAAGCTGTTGCTTGTCTTCCTAAACTCCCCACATGATCACATTTGCATTTTTATCCTCTCGATATGAGGACTGCTTCATTGTTTGCACGGATGTATTCTGCCCATTTCACCTTCGATCATTTGGCTCTTTTCTTCACCCGATATCGCCTGACTGTTTTTTCTTTAGGAATTATTTAACATGGAAAAAATGTGTTTGGTGTGTGTATGTGTGTGACTGAGTGTGTGCAACTGTGCATGTGTGTGTGTTTGTGTGTGTGTGTAAAAATAGTCTTACACATAAAAACAGTGTAATATTACACTGAACTGAAGCTCTGCCTCTCTCTCTCTCTCTCTTTGACAAATGAGACTCTCATTGGACAATTATCGTTTTCGGGATCGCAAACGTGCGAACAGAATTTGTCACTGTCACTTTGTGTGTTTAAGGCCATATTAATCAAGTGATTAATTGCCACATATTACCCACCGAACGCGGCCTGTGTTCCCCGTTCAAGAGCTACTCTGCCTGTGAGCGCGATGGTTAATGATGACGTGGTGTTTGCAGAGGGCTCAACGTGTTGGTTTAATGTTTACCAGCTAGTTGGAGGGCAGTTTGATTCGACATTTGAGACGAAGAAACAACATCATTTCTAATGCACTGAGAAGCAGGAGGTGTTCATGGTTTTCTCTCCCTGTTTTGATTTATTGAATTTTTGAGATTCTGATTGTTTGTTCCCGTTTTAGCTGCAGATAGTCGAGGTCTATTTCTTGCATTTGTTTTAATGAGTTTGATAAGATATGATTTTATGTGACTAAATCTACTCCTCAAGGGCTTTAATTTGACATTTGACGTTTTGTCTGTCTACTCAGTGATTTATTAACTGGTAAATCATGTAATTCATGTAATCATGTACAGCCACTTATCTTACATTTCTACCTGCTTCAGCCAACATTTATTTTGCATTTGGCAGGTTGCAGGTCCTAATTTCTTCTTCAGAAATATCAGTGAAGAAGGATTAAGAAAAAAGGCAAATCTGAAAAAATGGCAGAACGTTCAAGACACATAAGTCTGATAATATTCAGCTATAAGAAAGTGACAGAATGCAGAATTTACAGAGCAAAAGCTTTGACAGAAACTTGTCTCCCTCAGATATTCCACATTAATCATATTCTTGGGTGCACGTGCATCGCTTAAAGTCAGAGTACTCTATCAAACCTCTGCTACACCAGTCTTTTTCAGGAATAAAAAACCTCCTCTGCTGCAGAGAAACTGCACTTTTCTGTACATTTTCTGTGTCGTTCATACTTCTTCTGGGCTTTTTTGAAAATGCACCAGTGCTCTAATTAACCACTAGAGGGTGCTAAGCTAATGTGTGATGGGAGCGTGGGCAGCAGGCCTCCTCTCTCTCTCGCTCTCTCTCTCTTCACACATTTGTCAACACACATACTTCAGTTTTTCTGCTCCAGTTCAAAAAACAATCCTAATTGGGCCTTTTTGCTCTCCTCCAACTCTGTGCAGAAGACGCGTACGTCTCCTCTCAACCTCCACTCTTAGATGCACAATTTAGTTTTGACAAACGTGATGTTTCAGTTAAATTGTTAATGGTGCTACAGGACTCTGCAAGCCAGACATCAAAGGGCATACATTAATACACACCGCTCATGTTATTTCTTGTTCTGTTTAGTCTCCCGGGGAGAGGAATGATCCGTGAGAGAGTCGGAGAGATCCTCCTGTTTTCTTTTTCTTCTCGCCGTTAATAAACCCTGATATTTCTTTTCCTAAAGGTAAAGCACCTCGGTACGCAAATGAGCAGGAAAACAATGAGGGATCTGAAAACGAGGGGGCCGAGCCGGATGATCCGCCGACGTTAAGAGGCGCGCTTTGAAGAAAATTCCATCAAAGGAAAAAACAATAAGTGAAACGGTGTGTGTGTGTGTGTGTGTGTGTGAGTGTGTGTGTGTGTGTGTGTGTGTGTGTGTGTGTTAAATACCTCATGTTGTTCAGAAATGCTTAAAATCTCAATTGGCTCCGTTAACTGGCATCTGGAGAACAATGAGTTGGATCTGTTCTGGGTTTATAAAAGGCTTTTAGTGTTTCCGTCTACTTCCATATGCTGTTGCATGATTGCTTTGCAGCTTCATATTAGCCTGCACACCTTGTTTCCTCCCTGCAGAGGCTGCGTAAGGAAGGCGAGGGGGGGAAAAGTATGTTTGTTTTGTGATGTTTGAACAGCACTAAGAGGAGAGTTTGATTTACGGTGTGGCTGACAGCTTCAAGAGGGGACATGGGATCTACAAGCGGGGAATTAAAGGCTTCTCTTAAACACTATTGAGACAAATGAATACTCATTTAACTTCACTGTTAGAATCAGTAATAGACTCTGTAGTATTCTGTGCTAAGGCGAGGTGACGGGGCCAAAAATCAAAGCCCTGTATCTCAATATTAGTATTCTTAATTATCTGTTATATTATTTGATTGTGCTGCTCTTTTAGCAGATCTTGATTCCATTTTTTTTATTTAGTCTGGAGCCTGAATGGTCCATGCGTTTTTTTTTTCTTTTTCTTTTTGATGGTGCGAATAATGAGTATGCATGAAGAGTTTTCCAAGCAGAAATATTTAAGGCTTTCCTCTTTTCAAAAGTAAAGATCTTTAAAAAAAAGAAAGGAAAAAAAAGACACCAAGACGAAAAGCTTAGCAGAAGAATTAAATCTTTAGGTGTGAATTTAGGATTTCTTCAGTTTTCATGATTCAACTTGAAGCTGAACTGTCTGCACATTTCTCCTGATGCGTGCTGATTAAACGCAGTAAAATCAGTGACAGAAGCATGGGCAGCGAGCTGAGCTGTTGTTAAGGTGGTTAGCTTAGCTGATAGTTTAGCATTTCTTCATTTGTCACGATGTCGGAGGTTTTAATCTGAGGCAAAGCTGCATATTTCTCCTTCTCTTAAAATAATTACAATAAATGAAAGTGGCTGTTAAAACCAGTAAAAACACTGAAGATAGTGCTGTCTGTAAACAAGTAAAAACTGAGCTGTTGTTAACAGCATTATAGCTCAGTTTTAAGGTTAGGATATTTTTTAGGATTTCTGTTTCAAGGTGCACAGAGGTGGAACCAGTGACAAAAGAGCAACAAATAAAAAAGCAGTTTGAAGGTAAAATCAGTCTTTCAGATGCTCCCCTGTCAGAGGCTGCAAGCTGAGCCACTGCTAACTTTAGCTCAAATCGTTTCTGCCTTTACCTCGAGATGTTACATGACTAAAATCCTGAAATCTTGTTTGGTGAAGTCGTTGGAAATGACCCAACGATGTAAATCTGACTTACATTAGTTAACACAACAGGAAGGAAGTCAGTGGGGATGATTTAAATGTTGCAGATTCATGAATATCCAGAATCTGACAGATCCAAAATATCCAAAATGCCTAATTATTTACAGACAGGATTTTCATTAACAATTAGGAACCTCCGGGTTTTTTTGTATTTGGCCCCTTTGAGAAAAAAACCCCCTCTCTTTACTGTGATGACAAACCGGCTTTAAGCTTGAACGTCAGAAAGATAAAATGTGACTTGTTCCAGTTAAATCTATTTGCGTGAAGCCCGTCGTCAGCACTGCAGAGAGAGAGAGAGAGAAAAACATGTTCCTGCCTCTTGTTTAGCAGATGTGTGGAGGAGCTGAAGACATGTTGCTTTCTGACATTTTACCCAACCTGCTGTGACACAAATAGACTCACTGTCACATGATGTATAGTCAACGATACATCAGGGAGCGGGGAGAGCGCTCGTCGACTGAGACGAGCACAGGAGGCTTTTAAAGGGTGTGTTATCATCTTAAACAGCAACACAACTCCCTTTGAAACCCAGGTGAATATACGGGATGTTATGGCCTTTTTAAAATGATCAATTGCATAAAAAATCTTTTGGAACATAAACAAACAGATATCCTCGTTGTTGCCTTTTTGAGATAATGTGAAGGTGTTGTATCTGTCATATTTCAAACTTTAACCCGGATGTTATCTGCTCTGTTAGAAAGGATAACTTCTGTCTCTGTGAAGAAATGATTCTTTCAGAGGAAACACGATATAATCTGTGTTCCTTACCTGAGAAAGCGAAACTGGGACACGTGTGCAAACGATGACTTCTAAGAAAGTGAAAACATGTCATTTTATGGAATTATTTCTTCCTGTGAGAATCATTCACCTTTGACTGTGCATGCATTATGCACTGATACTCTGATGGCCTTTCACAAGTCATGAAGGGATCTGAAAAAGAAAAGAAAAGAAACAAACAAGAGGACTCAGAATTTCTGTGCACATTATCATGAAAGTGTGTTTGATAATCCGCCCGAGCTGCAGGAAGCAGAGAGAACGATATCGTATTCATTCTTCCTCTGACCTCAGGGGTTCAAAGACATTAAAAATCAAAACTTTATTGATTAATATGAAATGCTTGCACCCTTAAAAACTGCAGAAAGACTCAATATGACGGCGAGCGAAATGAGAAACCTTTTCCAAACGGAGGATGCAGAGAACTGACGGACAATGATGTGAAGAAGAGTGATCTGAGCAGGGTCGTTTTTTTCGTTAACACGAGGTAGAGACGCTAAAAATCCCTTTTTATTGAATGTGCATGTGAATACAGAAATGTGGATGAAGCCAGGTTTGTGCGGTGACAGGTTATATTTCAGCTGTGTCAGCTGTTTCTGAGGTAAAAAGGCTCATCCTTGTCAGGCTTGTCTTCCTCCTCTGAGGTCAGCCATAACCTGGAGGCCATCTCACCTCCTGCGCTCGCTGCTGTTCTTACAAACGTCTCTCCAACAAGCCGTCTAAAGCGTCTCTTAACCAGGTGAGACACGGACGACCTCCCCTCTTCATCCTCTCCATGACAGGAGAGCAGCTCTGTGCGTTCACGTCGATCCTGTTTGGCATTTTCGCTGTGAGATCTCGGACCTCACCACTGCGCCGCGGGCCGCTACCCATCAGCTCTGAGACGCGACAGACGTTGACGGGAGCGGGAAGAGGCCAGGTAGAGGTGGAGCTGTCAGCGCTGATTTGTCAGACCTTCACTCACTGCAGAGCTGCAGTTTCAGTGAAGTCGGCTCTTACTCAGAAGCACACTCACAGACATTTGTCTCCTCTGTGCTGTCCAAACAAGAGAGGGTCTCCTGAACGCTTAATTTATCGCTGTCGAGGTGAATCACCTTCAGGAGAAAAAACACACGCAGGACGGGAGAGTGGAGCCGGCTGGTTTCTCAGTGTGTACTTAAAGGATGGATTTATGGAGCGGGCTCGTTTTCAGTTATTTGATGGTTAACTTAATAGCATGTGTAGTATCACTAATAACATTTTAACAAGAAGACTCTCATCAGCTGTTGAGCTTGAAGAAAATGTGTATCATGAACTTTGCATCGTAAGGCCTCACTGTCCCTGCCGATGCTGTGTATCCTCTCCATGACGTACACTCTTTCATGGGCTTTCTTTGTTTTCACTGCAGAGGCAGACATGCACTTCATAAATGACAAGGAAAATAACAAAGACTTCCTCGACTACTTCCTGGAAAGCAAACGACTCCCGCAGTTTGGAGGAAAATTAGAAAATTAGACCCTCCCATCATGCTGCAACACTGCCAAGATATATTCTTACTGATTCTTACTTAGTCATTTTAAAACTACATTCTGCAGCCGTGCATGTTTTCTGCAGCCCAGATACGCCTCTTAAAAATCCAGAGACACAGTTTGGTGATGTTTACCAAAAACAGCTGATCCATGTTGCTTTACACTCACAGCAGCCAAACGGAGAGGAGTTTGTTTTGGATGGAGGTCGTATATTTTGCTGTTTGGATCGCTCTCTGAGTTGTGATTGGACTTCTTACTTGACTTGAGAAAATAATACGGGCAAACAGGGTGAATCTGCAGGACCTCATGGGAACGTTACGGCGTCGCTTTATTTCTTTTAGCCTGGCTGCAGAATGAGTGAAGAACTTTCAAACAGATGAAGATTGCAAACAAATGTTTTAAACGTGAGACATCTTAGATAGCAGACGTCTTGGCTGCATTTGGCTCCACTGTTGTCGTCTGTTTTCAGCGACTCAGGGATCCATGCTGTAACCTTATACAGGCGCTCTGCCCTCCTCCTGTCCTCTCCTGCTCCTGATTTCCCCAAAGTGCCGGGTTTTATTTGTGCTTTTCTTTGGAATCGGGGAGCCGGCGAGGTCGAGACGAGCAGAGGCGAACTCTCCGAGAGACGTGGGAGAGAGAAACGAGGTGGCTGTTTATTCTCCCTGCCAAAGCCACATACCTTTTTAGAGTGGCTTTGGAGCGTGGCCTAAGACAACAGCAGAGGCCATGTACACAAATTACACGTCTCGTTTGAAGGAGAAGGAGGGATGGGAGGATGGAAGAGTGTAGCTCCCTGTAAAAACAAATGATTTTGATTCCAAACTTACATTTAAGAGCATTTTGGACTCCATGAACACTTCTTACGACGTGTAAATGAACTAAATCAGCTCTTCTTTCCTCCTTTAAAACCTCCTCTTGTTCTTTTTTTCTGTCCCGTCTTCGGACAGAGTTCACATGGAGGGCGCTCAAGATTACACAGCATCACTGTAGGAGCTCATGTTTCATTTTAGAGAGGAAACCGGCGTTGACTATGATAGATTACAGCCAGTGAGAATTGTCCTAATTGAAATGAATATCGTAATTTTTCTCTCCTGGTATTTTTCTTGTCTGCCCTCGAAAACCAGACAAATAAGAGCAGAGCCACGGCGTGTTCACGCTGCAGTAATAACAGACGTATTAGTGATGAATGCTGCGCCCGTGTTGAGGTTCTGGGATCTCTGGGGGGAAATAACAGCCAGCAGAAAAGATGGGGAGAGCTGATCCAACAGAAATATTTAGAAAAATCAGCCCAAACTTACAACCTTTAGACACTAATTAACCCTTTCATGCACGAATGAATCAGTCACATGAATCACATTGTTTTGAGTTCTGAGGGTTCATCGTATCCACGTCTTGCTGTGCTCTCTGAAAATACAGAACAAACGTCAAATAAAAACGCTTAGCATCGAAATAAACATTTCAGTCTCTTCAGTATTAAATACAACTTTTAGCCCCCGTGTCCACCTGGGGTTTTTTTTCCAGGCAGAGAAGCGCTGGCTGTGCGCTCGGGTTCGTTTTCCTGAAGCTTTTGTTCACTGACAAGAAAAAGCGCTGCACATCCGTCTTGTCTCCATGACAACAGTCTGCAACAACACAGTAAAAAAAAAGGTCCGACACTGCTCCGTTACTTTTTACTGCATGTTTAATATTTTAGATACGTGTTTGCATTTGGAAAAGAGCACCAGGGCTTCACTGAGCGCTCACAACAAAAAACGTCAGAGCGCTTGTAAAAAAAAGCTGCGTTTTCCATCCAGTTGGCAGCTCTCAGCTGTGAACGCTCGATAAGCATTGAACAGCACTGAAAAAGACGCAGGCGTTCAGAAACAAACGCTAGGTGGACACGGGGCCGAGAGTAAAAATGATATTGTTGTACTTAGCACCACCTCAACCTTTCTGTATCTGACTTCCTGTTGAACAACGTGGATGTAAATCCTGCAGGATTTTTCTCCCTTTCATGAATATTCAGCTCCAGTTTGAGTCACCTTGTGGGCTTTTTGTTTGCCATCTTGCTCATAAATGTTTTTGCTCCTGTCTGCTTGTGTGGAGGAAACACAAAGACATCCCGTAGTGTTTACCTTCCCTGAGCTGTGTACTTTTTCTCCTGTAGCCTTGTTATTAATTTAATGTGCAGCTTGTCTAAGCACTTTATCTCTGCTGCAGCAATAAGTATAAGTATTATTACTGTTGTAACTTATTCTCGTAACCTCAGGAAAAGTGACAATTCCTGGAGTGTTTACCCACATTAATCTGCTGTGTGAGCTGAATGCTTGGACCCTGACGGGGGCAGGAAGGGGTCAGTGTGAAGCAGGAAATGGGGGTTCCTCTGCGCCAAAATGCTGATGACCAGCGGCCTGGAAAGCGTGCACACATCCATCACGTCGGCCCCTATCTTTGACTGGTGTGAATCGATGTCCACAGTGTGTGAGCAGGAGGATAGCTTGTGTTTTGGGGTCTTTTGAACCGCTGACTTTTGTAATTTCAGAGAAAGTAGAGCTTGTTTTGTATTTGGCGATTGTGTGTGAAAAGGTGGATCATGCTTCCTCCGAGAGATGAGACTCAATATTCCCTGTGTGCACGAGCGTGTGTGTGTAGGCTCAGTATTGTTTGGCAGTCAAACATGACATTAGTGGTGCTGCGGGCTCTGACACACCCCAGCTGCACTTTGTGTGAGAACGCAGGTTTGCGACTATTTTGGATTTTCCGTCCAGGCTGCGGTGAGCTGAGGCGTAATCACACAGCCGGAGCAGAGCCCTGGTTATTTATTCTGCTCCCCGACAAACACACACACACACACACACTCAGGAATATTCAAAGTTAGACTCGGAGGATGAAACATGAAGCTACAAGAACAACAAGAAAAAAAAACATGCACAAGTGCCCAAAGGCCGTGCAGAGGCGGCCACAGCTGGCGGCTGGTCGAGCAGGCTGGCTGCTCTGAGGCCGTGCAGATGTTGGAACCCTGAAGCACATTAACGTACCTCTTAACCTCCCACCCCCACCCTGATTCAGCTCCCATCATGCTCACACAGCCGTCTGGAAGAGATGCACTCTAACATATGTACAAACATGTGCACACACATCTCTGCTGCCGGTTAAGAGAGGCGTAGACGTGCTCTATTACGTTTATGCTGCAAAGTGCAACAATTCATGAGGAAAGTTCTCTTTGTTTTGTAAGCTGCCTTGCCCATAAAGCCATGCATCATTTGACGACTCACATATTTAGCATTTAGTTTCTTTGATTCCTGCTTGTTGTTTTTGATTCGTGGTCACTGCAGATACATTTTCCATCGGTCAAACTTGAGCGTTGTGTCATTCATTCACATCATCATTCAGATGTAAATACCTTTTGCCTTTTACATTATTTAAGATGAGAGTTCAGACGGATGTCATTTACTAGAATATCTCTCCTGCGTTTGTCTTACGTGCAGAGGTCACACATACGCATTAAGGGAAATGTGTGAATGTCTTTGTGAGCCAGACGACTCGGTCTTCTCAGCTTGCAGAAGAAAAACAGAGTCTGCCCAAACGGGGCGTGATGCAAAGCACCAGGGCGGGCAAACAGCCATGAAATCCCTGATGCTTCCTGCCAGCGTGGAGATAGGCCCCGCCAACTGTCCAAATCCAGAGCGAGTCTTCATTCCTCCAAACAGCTAAAGCCTCTCCCAATGTCAAGTGGCATTTATTAAATACACGGAGAGGAGGATGTTTTCATGCGAGGGTCCCCTGTGGTCTGTGTGGTCCAAGCCTGAGTGCCAAACCTTTCTTTTTCCCCCATCTTAGCCGCTTCTTTCCCGCCGTTTTTGACGCCGCTCCAGATTCCTGGTAATCCCTCGCAGGCCTGCATGAGTCTCAGGTACACCTTGTGTGTGTACAAACGTCTGATAACACACGTGGTGGACTGGAAACAATAAATAAGCCATTAGAAGAAGAGACAATACCTCCGGGAGATCCATTCAAGTCTTCCAAAGAGACGATTCATGCCACACTCCGAGGACTTGAGAGGATTTGGGTGCAAATTTCTTTTTCCCTCCTCTTTTGTGTTTTAGCGAGGGGGGGAGGGGGGTTAGAGTCGGGTGGCATCTTCCTCAGCCGCCCTGTGGAATCATGGGTGGTAAATCTTCCCCCTGCTAGAAACACAGTGGTTAAAAACAAGGCCGTGCCTCCTCAGGGGCCTCAGATTATTTCTGTTTTTACATGTTAGGGCCCTCTGAAGTCACAGGATCTTATTTTTCTGTTCTGCCGCAATCTGCCCGTGCAGATGACACAGGCTACAGACCCCGAGTCAAACCGCTTATTGTTCACTTTGGCTACAGCTGTCCGGCAATCCCAAGAACATGGGAGTTCATATCCAAGGATAATCTGTTTTCATGTTTAATACCGAGTCTCGGGTGGATCGGAGCTTTTTTTGGTCGAAGAATAGAAGTGGGAGAAGGGAGGGTTGCAGAGAAAACGAGCTTTGGAAAACACCAGCCCCTAATCCTTGGGTGACCAGTGGTGAGGCCCGGATGAGCGCCGACTGGAATAGTTTCCAGAACTATCCAGGCCGTCCTTTTGTCTTTTTCATTAAGCAGAGAGAGCGGGGACGAGGCGGGGCGACACGAGAAGCTACACTTATCAGTTCACAGTTTCAGAGGATATTGCAAATCAATTTATTAGATTATGAGGCCTGCTTTGAGCTCTGCTTTTTCTCCCCCTCCTCCTCTATCCTCTGCCTTCAAACGTCATGTTTTAAAGAAAACTCTATTTCCAGATTAGAGAGCACTTTATCGCAGAACAAGGAAGTATAAATTCTGGCCCAGACATCCTAAATCCTATTTTCCCTCTCTTTCCTTTTACAGTAACGTGTCTTCATCTTCTCAAGGACATTGACTTAATCGAGTTTGTTTGCTTTGGTCTGGATTGACCACTTTAACCTTACAGACGTGGATTCCTGTAAAAGCACAAACCAAACTCTTAAATTTTCACGTCTTTAACGAGAAAAATCTGCGTTAGACTTTTCTAAACCAAGCTTGTCGTCATTTTAAAATCCCTCCCGTTGATTTAAAAACACAAATCGAGTTCAAGCTTTGCATCGTTGATAAAGAACTCCAGTCATTTACATCATGCATTAACATATGAGCTGTTTTCCTCTAAGTCGAGTTATTTCTCTGCAAGCTAATCATCCCTGTATTTGTTCATGTTGGAAGATTTCTGTGAGGGAGATTCAGAGTTTCAGATATTCTGCACATTTTTATCTCATAATTTCTCAGAAACAGAACAACAGCATGATTGTAGTCGGTTCCAACAACTAGTAAAGTTTGCGATTTGCTCTGTTACACTTAATTTAAAGTTCAGCGATCTCTTTGAGACATTGGCGACGATGTCTCGACTAATTTGTAGGTCATGAAATGAAATTAGAAAACGTTTAGATTGTCATTGATTGAAGTGTTTTGTTTTTTAACTTGAAGTCTGTGTAAAAAGCTCATCAAGCCACAAACTTGATATCAAATTAAAGACGGTCAGGTTTTGTTTTTTAAAAGTGAAAACACCTCACGGCCTCTTTCCCTCTGGATGTAAAGTGTGTGCAGAGTTAACGACATAAACATGTCAGCTTGCATCCGTCTTCCTCTTTGACATTTAACTGTCGCTATGAGAAGATGCCATTTAAAGACACTTGGGAGGCAGACTTGGCGAGTCTTCGTCCACTGGTGACAGTATGTGCGGCGGCCCATGTGAAGTATAAAGTGAATAACACGACGCAGTAATTAATCTTCCAGCTAGTGATCCAATTATCCAACTGAAGCTGCAGTTTGTGAACGCTGGTCCTGTTATGTTCTCAGATAAAGCTCGGACTTCTCCAACACCAATGAGACGTTTTCTTAAATAGCATTATCCGTGTTTGGAGACGCTTTCGTGCCGAGGATTTTTCTCTCTGTGCGTTTCAAAGCGGCTGCAGCGTCCCTGTTACAGAAAAGATAATTCACAATGGTAATCAGCGCCTCTCGTGTTGGGCTGACTTTGGATAAGACCCTTGAGGAGAACCCCCCCCCCCCCCCCCCCCCCCCCCGCTCTCTCTCTGCTGACGATTGTCCTTTTTTTGGATCACCATTCATCTCATACTGGGATTAATGGGAGTGATGGTTACAGCCGTCACATCAAGTGCCAGACAATTTGAAAGTGATTTTCCAAAGGGTGTAGCTCCCAAACAGTGAAGTGTAAAATGAACTTTGTGCAGTGAGGCAGAGAAGGGAACGTTTTCAGGTATTTCACTCTCATTTAGATCACTCTTTTTTTTTTTTTTTTTACTTATCTTAAACAATATCTGCAAATACACACATGCACAAACAGGATCCTATGGAGACGCATTAATAGAGAGACGTCAGCGTTTTCCTGAGCTGAAGGGTTTGGTTGCTCAAGGACACCTCAGGAAGTGCTCAGGAAGTAGACTGGAACCTGTCCAGCTACCAGACCAACATCCAGACTTGGTCTGCGCCCCCCCGAAAAAAATCCCACTTTTAAAGAGGAAACAGTAAGAAACTAAACTGTAACATGAAACTACCAAACTCGTGACGCGTGATGAAGATGAATTTTCAGCCGTATAGTCCTTTTAGAAAATGTACATGAGCCCCACTGCTTCAAATACAAGACTAAAAAAAGAGATGAGAGCTAAATGTTTAAAATGGTTATTTTATCATGAAATTCTGGGGATAAAAATGAGCCTGCAGAATCAACCATTGTCACTAAATAATAAATGTACCATTTCTGAAATCTACGTATCCCGTCCCTTAAAGTGAAGTCTTTGTCTTCGTCTCCTGTTTTAAATGTCACAAAAACATCCATGCAACTTTTCCATGTGGCTGAAAGATTTCTGTACTGAATGCTTTCATCGTCATCCTTCCAACTCAGAGACAGATCATTTCAGCATTACATAAAATGTCTTTCTTCTTTCAGTGTAACAGAAGTGATCTTTGTGTGTTTAGCTCCCTGCTCCCAAACACTGTGGACACATCAGCAGCATGAGAGCATGCATGGAGTTCAAAACCGGAGGATCTGTAGTGTTGCTTTCAAAGCTTTATTTAGTTCACTCCATAAATTACAGCCCAGCGTGTCTGAGTGTCTGCTGGATTTTTGTGTACCTGTCACTTTTTATCCTATTAAAGCCCAAAGACCTGCAGAAGAGAGACACTCTGCGTCTGCAGAGAGCGTCCCCTGCTGCTTCTGTTTATCCAAAACACTTCTGCTAATGGACTGAGACTCCAATCAAATCTGACCCTGATGACGAGAGGCAGCATTTCCAAAAACAATACCACAATTCATCCTTCTCTCGCTTCTAAATGACGGCACAAAGAAAGCCTCCATTTGATGAAGTCTTTTGATTTTGAAGGAACAAGAGGACAAAACAAAGGAGGTGATGAAAAGGTTTAAGTGCAGCAGAAATTACACATTTGAGCCCTTAAGGTGGAATCTTTTTTTTTTTTTTAACCAACCTCAACATTCAGTTAAATGTTTTATTATTATACAAGTTGATAAAATATCTCTTTATCCTTCCATCCCCAAATTTGTTTTAGATGTTTGTCATTTTTTGGAGCAGCGACTCAAACGGGCGTAAAAATATCGATTGTTTTTACTTCATCAAGAAGAAGAATTGTTTTTTGTTTTAATCTGTGCAAAAAGTAGCTTAAATATTGAACAAACAATTTCTTCAGACTGTTTGATAATTGAACATATTTCTGTTCACTTCCTTTTGTTTTTTATTTCGGATGTTTTGCTGATGCAGAAATGATTCAGTATCTGAAAATGTATAAAAAATGAAACTTCAACGTTGATCCAAACCCGTTCTTTAAACTGTCCACCTTAAGAGAAGAATACAGACGAAATAAAAACAGGAGAAGAAGAGTGAGGGGGGAAACACAGAGGAGGGTAGAAAAAGAAAGAGAGGAAGCGACACTGTTCAAAATTACGTTATTAGCTTGGTCGCGGTCGGAGCCCATTTGCGTCCATTTGCATCTGTGCTGAAACCTGCAGCTGAGAGCATCTCGCCGATGTGTAATGACCGGTTGTCACAACAACACGGGAGGTGGCCCCGCCGGCAAAATGACGGCCCTGTCACTCCTCCGCAGAGATGAAACACTGGCAACCTGTAATTCCCCTCGCGGTGCTGCCTCCTTCCTGCCTGCCGCCTGGTTAAATGGCACTTTTGAAGGAAGTAAATCTACAAAAGTTGTGTTTAATAATGATGCCGGAGCCAAATGTGTGACGGGGTGAGGTGTGTTTGCAGGGGAGGGGGCGTGGAGCCAGAGGCTCACGGGGTTAAGAGGGATTTGTCATTTGTTTGTGCTCACAGGCCTTAATCTGTTCATTGAAACGGCCCATCTTTTCAGCTAGCCTCCCTGAAACTAAATGAAAAACAATTACACAGCACGGCGAAGGCAAGGTGGGACGCCGCCTGCTCAGTGTGGAGGGAATCCGACGCTGGATCCCCTCTGACTCCGAGCTCTAAACCACTCAGGCTTTTTGAGTGCGTGTCAAGGGAATCGGACCATTAATGTGCAACAACAACACGTCATGCTGTTTGTACTCCAAACTGAAATGAAAGGGAAGAAACTGACCGATGAATGAAACGTTCAAAATGACTTTAAAAGGAGTCATAACCTAAACCTTAAGCGACATGCTCGTTGTCTTCCTGGGTCTGAAAAGACAGACCTCGACCCAAATACAGTCAAGCAAATGTCCGATCAGATGCATGCTGTCGAAGAAAGGAAAGATTCTGTTGAGACTATGCAAGATCAAAGTGTTAATACAGTGTCAGATACTCATTTCACCTTTATTAGAAGGTATTTTCTGACAATGTTATTGTCGTCTAACATTGTTACATTTTCCCACTCTCTGTCCATCTGCTGCTTCAAAGTCACTCCAACAATCTCTGAAGTAAAAGTGAAACTCCAGAATAGACTTTCTCTCGTCTGTAATGAGTCAAACACTCGAGCTGACTCGCTTGGGTTGCAGCCTCCTGTCTCTGCAGATGTGAATTGAAGTGACACATTGATATGCAGGAAGAAAAAAAAAACAGAACAAAACACTAAAACTCACAACCGAAGGCCTCCCCAAAAGGCAAACACATAACTAAACCTGTGCGAGGAAGAAGAAGCAGCGGGGAAATTAGCGACAAAGCATTATAATTTGTCACTGATGCATAAATCTTGCTGACGTGCTCAGTCACTTTAATGGTGCCGCGGCTGCTCGGTGGAAGGCTGTGCAAACTTGCGCAGTTGCAGAAAAACAGCAAAACTATATGTTCGAAACATCACCTTATTTGCATAATTTACCAAAAGCCAATGAGGCAGCTCAAGGAGTGCGGGTGATAGTAATAAGTGTTTGGGAAAGGCAGAAAGATCACTAATGGTTCGCCTATGGGGATTTCTCCACGCCATGGGGGAGGAAAATGAGAAATATTTTTCAAACAGCGGGGGTAAAGGTTTTAAAACTAGGAGCACATGGGGAGATAAAGATGTTCCTGCCACGGGGTGCTACGCGGGAAAAATGCAACGGCGGGGATGACAAAAAGAATGCCCCCGTAATTTCGGCATTAAGAGGTAATAATCATGTTTCACCGATGATATTAAAAACGGTAACCCGCAAAGCCGGGGTAGAGTAGATAAATATATAAATAAAAAAAAGTGGAGAGGGAGGAGAAGAGGAGTGGGCCCATCAGGTAGAGGAGGTAATGAGGTGGTGGGTGGAGGAGGAGGAGGAGGAGGAGGGGGAGGAGGAGGGGCTGCGGCGCCCATCACTAACTCAGTGTGAGAGTAAACAAAGAGTGAGGAAAAACGGGGAGGAAGAGTTCGCTAGATCACGACCGAGCTGCAGATCTGCGGCTCCCTGCCGAGCGGCTCATCTGTGTGAAAGATGTCAGACGTCTTCACATGGAGCGTGTGCCGCACTGCACGAGTGTAAAGGCCTTCTATTAGTACGGCTATACACGGGCCAAAGGATGCTAGTGTCAGGAGAATCCTGATGCTGTTGATCTCCGACTGTTTTTGTAAAATCTCCAGCTTTATTTATAATCAGGTCATGATCACAATCACATCCCTGACGTGGACATTTACTTTGATATTTATACGCAAATCTTTATTTTTTACTTAGTTTGAAAGTAAAGCGTCTTATGAGTCAACTTTTCAGTCTTGTTTCAAAGCTTTCTTATCAGACTTTTTTGCAACTTGATGTAATATTATGAATTTATAGCCAACTAAGAACATTTTCAAATGTTTAAAACTCCTTAAAAAGCTCACAAATGAGACGTATCAACCCACTGTGTCAGGATCTTTCTGACATGTTGGGATGTTCCCTCTCTGCTCTGATGGCCTCTGTCCAAACGTTTGATGATAAGCCTCTGGATACTGATCACTATCTCGAGCACTGACGTCATGTTTCTGTCCACACACGTCTCCAAACTACAGCTCTGACTTGTGAGTAAGGAGTGTTGGCGTGACACGCTGAGGACGAGAGCTCTCTGAATGTCAGCGGACGCCTGCCTTCAACTTCCCATGAAGAAGAAAACGATAAGCAGGGAGTCGGTGGAGACGCGCGGTCGGAGCAGTACATTGTGATAATGACATTTGGGGAGGGATAGTGTTGCAAAGCTGTTAAGCTCTTTCATTGCACCAAGAAGATTAGTGGACGAGATGGGGCTGAATGACAGGGAAGGTAGCGTCCCCAGCCTCGTCTGCCGAGGACTTGGCATGCAGAGGTCCGTTAAAAGCCAAGCGCTTACTTTACACTGAGGACCAATTGTCCTTCACTCGCAAAGTATCGCAAACCCCCACAAAGCAAGGGCATTCTGTTGTTTATGTTGCTTTCATGTCCCCGGATTGACTGATTTCTACTTCTGCGCTCGCTTTTCTACCTTTTTATTTTTGCTCCTTCTCTTCTGTGGATGACTTTCACCAAATTATCTGCCTGTGTAAAGCTCCTGTTTTCCCATCATGCCGCAGCAGCAGAGGTTTTTACACATCCACAGTCTGGTGAGGCCTCTCTGTGTTTGGTTTATCTCCTCACCCGACCCACGCTCAAACCCCAGTTGGTTGCAAAGTCGCCACATTAGGCCTCGTTTGACCGCACCAAAGCAAGACGCGGGAACTCTGGACAGCTTGTCCTATTATCTGGGACGCCGGCCTGCCATGCCTTTAACTCTTGGTCACATTGCCTATTCCCATTATAAGCCTTTGGGGAGCAGGGGGCCTCCCGCCTGCATCCTGAGTGTATATGTGTATACATCAACGAGCGTGTTGGTCGGCGGTTTTAACCCGAGTTTCCCCACAGGATCCTGGAAACACTTTGTCCATCTCTTGATGTTCTCTCTCCGCCCACGCAGGAGTCATTTTTATTTATTATCTCCTCTGACAGCGGAGGGAATGACGGGGAGTCGGAGAAAGTGTTTTGTCAGTTCTTAAGTGTCTGACAATCCGAATGAAGTTTAGCATGGGAAGAACAAGAGGACGTCCCTATTCTTTACTTCTTTTCCTCGCTGATGGAAAGACGTGAAGGGGCCGCAGAGAGATGGAAATGACAGACGGTCGCTGAAGACACCAGTGTATTAGACAAGCCTTCTGCCCGTCATGGTGGAAGGACGGTTGCTGTGGCGATAGGTGGGGAGGTACGGGAAGAGAGGGAGTATGAGCTGACCCCCAGCTCGTGCCCCCGCTTGTTCCCCCGGCGATTGCAGCTCTGCTGAAAAACGCAGGCTGCCAAAGTGACAGGAAGTCATCTCAAGAGGGGATCAGAATCCAACATGGCGGCTCACGGACTGTCAGCTGCAGCTTCGACACCTCCTCTACCTCTTCTTCTTCTTCTCCCTTATCTTTTCATCATTGTTCAAATCACAGAACAGCTTAGAAACGTGCACGATGTAAGCTGCAGCATAAAACAACAAACAGCAGTTAGGTAGTCAACATTGTGTTTTGTGGAACGAGGACTGACCATATATGGATGAGAGGGACCTTTGTGATAAGTGGATTTACATCCTTCATGTATTTGTAGTTTATATTTTCCTTTTGGGACTGTTTTTCCCCACTTTTAGAACTTTTCTGTGTTCATTAGTTTTCAGACTTTATGTTTCTCCCTTTTTTTCCTGCTGGCAGTCTTTAGGGTCATTGTAGCGCGTTGGCCCTTAGCAGCCACCGTAGAACTTGAAAGCTGAGATTGCTGCTTACACAATGAAATAGTTTGATATAATCTGTGTATTTACAATGATTTGAGCCGCCTCTGAGACCTTTAACCTTTTTTATATTGTTGCAGATTATTGTGGACCAAGCAGTCAAGTTTCTTTATTCAAAAATGTTGTTTAACAAAGGCAAAAATAAACACTGTCAAGGTGTATAAGTAAATGAGGTCAAAATAACATAACTCTACCGCAAGCTAGTGCTAACTAAACAGGGTGTGAACTCAACTAACTGACCTGCCAAAATGAGAACTGAGGGGGATATTTAAAGCTGCTGACCAAAACCAAAACCAACACACAGGGGAGGACGACACACAAAATAACCCCAAGGGACCCTGATCCCCCCTCCTGATATTTGAGCACTTGGTATGGTCCTCCTTCACAAAGTCATCCTCCACCCTCAGCCTTTGCTCAACCAGGAAGGAGAGCACACCAGCTAGGTATCTCAAAAGGATAAGAGAAATTAATTAATACAACTTTACTTTATGAACAAACAATGACTAAATAAATTGAATGCGTGTACTTAAATCAAAAGCTTTAATAAACAGATGCTCAGCCAAATGAATAACCTGTGTCATTAATTGGAAATGTTTGCAAATAACGTGAGTTTAAGTTGTGTGGCCTACAACCTTTTAATGTGTGGCTGTGTCCATCTCAGTTTGTAGACTAAAAGCATCGCCCTTCACAAATCAAACTTCATGCTTTACCTCTGCTCTGAGGGCTACAAATAAATGCGTTTATTAGATTATGAGGCTCTCCGTCAGTCCAAGGCCAGTGTCTGAGGAGTCCTGCCGTCCTGTAGGTGCCTGTGTTTGCTTGTCTTGTGCTGAGAGGACACATCTGTCCAGGGGTGATGTTTAGTCACAGTCTCTGTCTGAATTCCCAGGTGTGAGCTCACACTGAGACCGAGGCCCCGAGTGCCGCCAGGACGCCGCCGTGTGTGTGTGTTCGAACCAGCGTGTTGTGTTGAGCTTGGAGGGTGCAGCATGAGGAGAGATCAGGGCCGTTACGTGATGCGAGTCTGCACAAACACACTTTGAGGTAAGATTCATCCTGGAGAGATGTTCTGGATGTTAACGTGCACATATCTGTGAGAGTGAACTTCATACATTTGAGATTTTGCAGAATTTAGAAGAGCATGGTCCAAAGATGAAAATGATAGCTCCAAATATATATGCAAACATTTAATTTAGCTGTTTGTTCAAATGGTTTGAGGGTCTCATATTTATTTTTTGCATCAAACAAAAATGTCAAATCGTGCACAGACACGTAAACATGTGCAGCTCAATTTCATACACAGTCATATGAGCAGACTTTGCTTAACTTGCCTCAGCAGTTACATAAACGCAGTCCTCTCTGTTGTAATTTGTGGCCTCAGTGGGTTTCTTGTGTTTTTTTTTTTTAATGTGATGTTTATCCCCGCAAACACAGCAAACAGATTCTGCGAGAGCGACGACAGCCGTGAAAAGCCTCGGCGAGCACAGCAGGTACTCCTGAGCTCGGCTGTAACAAATACCTCTTAAAGACTCTTATTTAAATGCCCCATCTGCTTTGACAGGTGCTGTTTGAAATCTAACCCCACGGGGGACAACCTTGTAACTTTTTTACGCGCCTCTTTGTAACCGCGCGAGCGAAAACAACGGGGAACGATCTCTTTTGTCAACCCGTCGCTGCACTTTGAAAAAAAAGGAAAAAAAATGCTTTGGAATGAAGTGTGTGTTTGTGTGTGCTGCAAACTTTAACTCAAAGGTTTCTCTCTATGTGGTGGCTTTTCACACTAACACACAAGCACACACACACACACACAGCCTCAGGAGAGCATTATATTGAAGATTATTGTTTGCACATTTGTCAATTGTCATTTGTCCTGTAAAAGGCTGATTTGATAAAGCCGCCCGTTACATTAGGACTAATAAAACAGCTCTACCTGCTTTCCTCTGCTTTCTCTACAAAGATGAATTACCCCTTTAATAAGTAATGACATGCAGAGCACAATGACAATTACCTGACTTATTTTTCATTCACGGCAGAGTGGGGAGGGGAGCGAGGGGGGGGGGTGTTAGATGGAAGACACCTTCGGCTGTCACGGATGGCAGAGCGTAAACTGCACGCTTTAAGCTTTAATTACCTTGTTGTTTTTGTCCCTCCATCACACTGGCCCCTGCACTCAATCATACTCCTGCCAACGCCACGGCTGCACTCCAGAGACCCCCCCCTCACCCCCCCCTCGCCCCCTCAATCCACTGCAACACATTAAGAATCGATTAATAAACAACATTAATATATTTTTTCCTTCTTGTCCTGATTTTTACTCTTTTGTTTTCGCCTTTTTCTCTTTATTAAATCTCTTGTCGTCAGTCTTTGTTTGCTTGCAGAGGTTCACCAAAAAGCATTGCATTTAATTGCCCGCCACCCTTGATTGCAAGCTTGTACATGTGTGTGCATATGTGTGTGTGTGTGTGTGTGTGAGGCCGCCACCATTAAAGCCTCCTGAAGGATAATTGCTATCAGTGTAATGATCACAGCGCTTTCATGTATCGGGCTCCTCCATCTTCCAGATATGTGCCATTAAGAGCAAGGTTGTCTTTGTTGCATCTCAGGCTTGGACATAGGCCAACCCCCCCCCCCCCCCCCCCCCCCCCCCACTCTCACACACACACACACACACACACACACACACACACACACACACACTGTAGACATATTTCTGATATGCCAAGATATTCTCTTTCAAACGGGGGGGGGGATAACAGAGACGATGTTTCTGTTTTATCTCATCAGCGTAACATAAAACATTTACAGCGCCTTTGTCGAAAAAGAGAAACTACGACCGCCTCGAGTTTAAACCAATTAAACAACAGCAAAGATAAATGTCTCCTGAGCCAGGTAGAGCTCCCCAGACAGAAGCTGAAGAAGCAACGTTGTCAAAGTGGAGTCGAGAAGAAGGACGTGTGTTATTTTCTGACATTATGAATGCTAGAGCCTCCATAGAAAACAAAAGGAGGATGGAAACAGCACCAGCCAGACTTTGGCATCTGTTACCATTAATTTACTGCTCACTGCTTTCAATGTGATTTCCTCCCATATGTTTCAGATGTGTCTTTGCCTTCGCCCCCCTGAAAACAAACGGCTTCTCTGAAATATTAACTCACACACACACACACACTGTAACACACACCCACAAGAGCACCATAAACAGTTCATCCGCGGCTTTATCATTAAAAGATGTCACACTGACTTTTCATGAAAGATACTCTCCGATTTCAGTCCACATGTTGTGTTTGGTCCTGTGAAGACAAAGAGAGGATGATGCACACACACTGACACACTCGACAGCAACACACACACACACACACACACGCACACACACACACATTATAGAGGATCTTGATAAAGATTTCCTCTCGTCTAAACTTTTTACATTTCGACGCTCAAACACAAAACAGAGTCAAATGTGGAGATATCGGTGACGCAAGCCACATTTTTTTTTGCATCATTGTTCCATTTCCCCTTCAGATAAGCCTCAGGTGTGTCTCCTCACGCCCTAATATGTTTAGTCTGAACTCCCTCCTGAACACAATCCCTTCCCGATGGCTCACAATGAGGCAGGAACCGTCCCCGCTAGCCCTCGTCTGATAACAGTCTCCGCTGTAATGGCCCTCCATTGTTGTGAAAACACAATACGGTTTGAGCCGTGCCACGCTGACAGGCCGAGCCCGACCCGCCTTTGAAGTCTCCGACTCGCTCTCAGATGCCCTCGTCGTGTCACCGGCTCGGACCGTGGATGATTGATGACGCCGATCAGGAGCGGCCACGCAGAGGGAGGTCTAGACTTCAGAGACCTGCTGCTCCACTTTTACATCACACAAACCATCCGTGAAACTTTTTTTTACACTTTCCCAGGGGTGCAAGTCAAACCTGTGCTCATACTGTATGTCGAAAATAATCTACAGAAAAGCTCCATCATAGCCAGGATGGATTACTCTGCTTGTGTTGAAGCCTTTTCTTACAGTATTTGTGAAAGCAGTAATAATGTTACAGGTATTTAAAGATATGACACTAAACATTCACAAAAAAAAGTGACTATACGTGTGATATGTATGATTCACCTCAGCTTATTTAGATGATTATTTGTTGCTAAAATGCAGTCAATGGTTTCACTCAGTCCTCGTCGCCTGATCCCGACGCTGTTTGTTACATTTCATCCCCCACTCTCTCTCTCTCTCTCTCTCTCTCTCGTCCATGTGTCTTTCTTCAGTTGACCTCTCTGATAAATCCACAGAACACAGTCGCTGCATTAGTTTTGTTTTTACCGTCACGTCTCCTATCCTGAAGATGGTGGAAGCTATTCTTCAGATGAATAGGTTTAATATCACAAGCAGGAATATGAAAAAAAAAAGAAAAAAAAAAGATGTATAGCAGCCTGACTGGACCGCCCCTGCAGAATAATCCCCATGTTGAACATAATCACCATCATGTGCGCCACACAGGACTTAACCAACACAAGGGCAAAAGTCTGAGTCAAAGCAACACACATGTATTTATATAATAGTGATCAGAGTGTATTTCAGACGTGGATGAATGATCTCAGTTGGGCCAGTTTGCACACAGGATGTTTTTTATTTGTTTGAAGGTTTGCTCTGAGCAGCCGCCCTTTAAAACACCACCAGGCGAAAGTTTGGGCAACACATTCTGCAACTTCTCCGTTCTGACTCGAGCAGTTTACCACGACTACTTTACTGTTTGTTTTATTTAATGTAAGGGAGAACGAGGCGCCAGTTTGGTGTTTATGACACAAGTTTCTCACAGTAAGAAAAAAAAGCTCCCACTGTGAGGTTTGCTACAGGTTTGCTCCTATCATAGACCCCTGCTGTTCTCAGAAAACACACACACACGCAGTCTCACAGGCTAACAGCTAATGAGCTTGACCATCATCACAAAAGTTGTGTCGCTGCACTGCCTCCATATTTTCTTTCACTGCTTTTTTCTGCAGCTGTTTTGTAACTGCGTATTTGTAGAGCACAAGAAACGCTTCGTCCTGAAGATCATTTCAGAGTTTTAGTCGTTCATGAACAGAAGAAGGCTTAGAGGGATTAAAAACAGAATTAAAGTTTGGAGACTTTTCCTTAAAATTGTTAATAAAGCTTTGATTTTAAAATCAGAAGAAGTGTTTTGTGTGAAAGAAAGATGCTAAAGTTGAATTCAAACCAGCCTCGATATGAACGGACGTCTTCATTTCTGCAGATTACAATCGTTTTCTGACTATTTAATAACCTCAGTGTCTCCGCTTTAACAAGAGAGCTTTGTGGCCAAAAGTCACATGCTGGCATCGTAAATGTTCCCCTCAAACTTTCCACAATCCTCCTGACATATTGGGTGATGCCCCCAAATAATAACTAAGACAGATCTCAGACACAATGGTGAACTCCAACCAAAACACACAGGAGCGTCTTTGTTGGCCGAGACGGACTTTCCCAGCTCTCCTGGTCATGGGGACGGCCTCATCGTGTCGTAAAAATAATTCCAGCGATAACAGGCGGCTGGTTGTACTGGACGGAGCACAAGAGAAATACTTTATGGTTTGCAGTTGACTTTAGTTTGTTTCCACTGCTGCTGCTCAAACAAACGGAGAGATGAAAATCGAAGCTATTCCGATAAATTACATGAAATAGAAAAGCACATGACAAGTAAACAGATAAAACACAGAAATCCCTCCTGGAATATTCACATCAAGTCTTTGTAGTAGAGCCAGATAAAAAAAACATAGGACCTCAGCGCCCTCGAGTTAACTTACAGGTTTGCTCCATTTTATTGTAGAGATTGGAAGGTGGAAAAAGAAAAGTGAAGGAAAGACAGAGAGGGGAACGACATGGGGGAAGGGTCACACAGGTCGGACTCGAACACGGGACAACACCCTCCATGCACGGGGCGCTCGCACTTATTTTAACAACAAAACTTAATCTTCTAAACCTATAAAATGTTTGCACCTGGTCTATGCTACTGAGTAATAAATGATATATGCATCAGAATGGTTTGCCAGATTTGAGAGCAGGTATCAGGTCAAACCAACAGGTGTTGCAGCGATGGAACTGCTTCAGATAGAAGTGATTGTACATGAGCTAAAAAGCCTCTGCATGTTTCTAATAAGCTCCAGCAGCAGAAACCTGCTCAAACTAGGATCAATGTTGGAGATGCTTTTGAACAAATGGAGAGAGGTCAATCAAATTATAAAGATTGTGTTTGTGAGCTCAGGCCGTAAATTCTTATTTTACTGTCTCTCCACTCAGTGTGTCGTGAGCTCTTCTGTGACTTTGTCTCGCTCCGCTCTTTGTTTGCTGTCAGTAGTCGGACAGTCTGTAAAAGTTTCTGTCTCCAAAGACAGACAAACTGTCCCCAGTGTCTCTGACTGCAGCGTCCATCCAGACAGCTCTAATGGGGGAAACAGACATTTCTGCTTTTCTCTTTTCTTTCTCCCGTAGTTCGAGTGTCTCCGATGTGACAGGCGGAGAGACGTCCGGGGGGCAGATGATGTCACTTATTGATAAGCTGACAGCCGTTCGCTAACAGAAGCACCATGTCACTGTTTTTTTTTTTTTTTTTTTTTTTGCCATTTACCGTCAGAGCTCGCAGCCCTATTGAACAAATGGAGATGTTAAAAAAGAAAGCAACAAACAGACTGCAGATCTGATTGTCTGCGATTGGAAACAGAGCGTTTTTCGGTGCAGTGAAGTCATTGCACGCGGGCCACTTCCTTTTCATGGGAACCACAGAAAATGATATAAATTGCATTAGGTCCTCTGTGAAATACAATAAGCGTTTGGCGTGATGGAGAACATATTCCTTTATTAGCATGGAGCTTAAAGCAAAGGGCTCCTGTTCTTATCTAAAGAAAGTCATCAGCTAAAAAAGAAAAAGAAAAAGAGGAGAAGCACCGGCAGTGACGGCGATCTCACTGCGCTCTGATTTACTCGCTGATCACATCAGGATGAGGATGAACTCAGGAAATAAGAACGAGGAAGGCAGTACATACATTTTTAATTCAAATATACAGACTGGAGTTTCTCATCGGACATGTCAGATCTAGAGTTTGTCTGAATTTATTTGGATTAGGTTTGTTGGAGTTTGCTCAGACGTTCCTCATGTGTTTCTTTTTATATCACTGTAATTTGGCTTGAATACTCAAAATGCACACATGACACCCAAGTTCACCGGGACTCAAACAAGAGGCACAGGGACCAAAACATATTTCAGCAAGAGCCACAATCCAAAATCTTCCCTGAGAACATTTAGCATGTAAGAATATGGATTATAGTTACAGTTTATAAAGATGGATGTCTGTGTGATTCTGCTCTTTTGTTCCTGTACAAATAAAGATGCTGGTATACGATTACCTGCGTTTTGAGATGTTTCACTCAGAACTAAAATATCTAAACTTGATAATTGTATACTTGTAATAAAGGCTAGAAGACTGCTTTAACATAGTTTTTTTTTTTGAAAACATGAATAGGCTTCACTTGCCACAGCCCAGTGTATTTCTCATTGGGAACACATGTAAACTAATCGGTTTGCTTTAATAGTGTGAATTAAAAGCCGGCTAACTGTTTCTGCTGCTGTCTGATTTGTTGTGCAAAGGGCACGAGCTTGTTGACAGTTGTGGTCATCGCCCTAACTTTCCCCTCGGCGCCTCAATGTTTCCCATTTGCTAATCACAGATGCGTTCAAAGATCCAATCAATTATTTCCCCCACTTTTTATCGCCTTGTTTGTTTGAGATCATTAATTAAAAGCCAATCAGAGAGCTGACCCGGAACAGCTTCTCTCCCTGGTTTTGGTCAGCGGATGGTGGTTGTAACAGAAGAGAGGTTTTGGCCTCAACTTTTGGCCCGCTGGGACAGCAGTCTGATCTGAAAAACGTCTGGAGGTCAGGGGTCGTTTAAGGGTCACAGGCTGCAATAAACCACCGTGCTCCCTGGGTTCAAGCTCAGCACGTTAATGAGAGTTTATTTAGAAACAGGAGGGACGAGTGCGAACTTATGTTTATCCAGAAAAGAAAGTATTTGACAAAATAACCCATACTGAGGCTCTGTCCCTCCGACTGTGTGATTATGATGGATGTGCAAGAGGTAACCTTGCATTGCGACTTGGAGCATCTGCTTTGACTACCAAATGTAAGTGCTTGGTGGTCATGCATCATATGTCCTCAAGATACAGTAGAAGTATCTGTCTCTGTGATTTTAAGACCAGTGAAGAATCAAATGGAACATAAAGGGTTAAACTTTAAGGGTTGATTTAAAAAAGCTCATTGTCATCTGCGCAGCATTATGCAGGATTCAAATCTTTAGCTGCTGTCGCGTCACAGAACAATCATGTCTCCTCTTACCTGTCCCGTTAAACACGACATGCATGTTTTGACTTCATCACACAGACTCTTTCATCTGCATGACTCTTAAACTGAACTATCAAACCATCCACAGTGTGGCCCATGCCTGCTGAAATGCTGGACTGCAGGCATGACTTACTTAGGTTGTCTGCTAACAGGTACATGCGATAAAAACAGAGCCGACTGTTCCCAGAGTGATTTAGTGAGTGAAAAACAGCACCCAGAGGAGCTGCTGCATGACGAACGAGCTCGTCCATTCTGACATGACGTTGGATTACGGGATGGATAGATGGATAGAAGGAGAGGGGCGAGTGCACGTGCGCTTTGACCCAAGGTAAATATAATGTGACAGGCCAGGGCTTCCCTCGAGATTGTGTAATTGTATTTTCACATTGTCATGTCAAAGTGGAGCGCAGCCCCCCCGAAGCGTCTGCACTCAGATGGGAAGTGCTGCATATTTTAAAGGTGACAAATCTCAATCTTACATCGTTTCACACGACTGCAACCCCAAATATCTTTTTTTTTTTTTTTCTACAACAAAGTGCTCAACCTGCAGCCTGGACAGAGACTGTATGTACCCGACAGACCTGTAGTTCTGTTCCCCTGTGGAGAAAGACTGGTGCAAAGTGAAGTTTACTGAGTGTTTGATACAGTGAAGCAGCCTGGAGGCCGGATTTAACGCAATGCAGGATCAGCGTTCTTCGAAATAGTGATTTATGACCTTTACTTTAATCATTTCAGATGCCATTAAGATGCCAAATCTCATTTGTAAAGAAGATATATGAGGCTTTAATGATCACTTAAGATGTTTGATAGGAGGGACAGAGGGTCAGCACATGACTTATTTAAAGCAATGACCCACACAGAAGAAGAAGAAAAAAGAGTTTTTGTTGTTAGAGTTTTGATAAACCAATAAACGGCACTCTATTTTTGAAGGACATTTACACAAGTTAATAAGACAAAAAGATAAACATGCACACAAGAGCCAACGCTGCGCACACTGAACAGAAGGACTTTTGATCAGCCCTGCTTTAAAAGTCCATCAGTAGGACATTGCGTCTTTAAACTGGTCATCAATGAACCTGAAACCTAATGAGTCCCTGTGACTCGAGGAAAGAGCAACATCACTCATCATCCATGTTTACAGGAAGTAGTCACATAAAATCATCCAAATACGAAACTCCGACGAGACATTTACCAATGTTTCAGACCTTTCAAATATCTTTACTAATCAAGTGTTTATGAATGAACGAGTTCAATTAATATTCAACACTTTGTTACGTTTATTCTTGTGCAGGAACATCTCGTCAAAGAGACTTTTTTTGTGTCCTAATGAGAACCTTCCTGGTTGACTAACGGTAAAAAGGATCTCATGTAACTTTCCCCGGGCCGGCCAGGAATATAAAAGCACATTAGAATTATTTCAGTTGGACGCCATCAAAACTTATTTAATTTACTGTCCTTTTGGAAGTGATCTGAAGGGGATCCGTTTCGACAGAAAAGCCTGTAATTAAGTGTATTGCTTTGCCCTCTCGCTAAGCTAATGGCTTTATTTTGACAGTGTTAATTGTCATAATTGTCAGAATGGTACCTCTGACACTCGGCCCGGAAGACGTCGGCGAGGAATTGTTGCGCGTTGATGAAAGCGTTGTCATACATACTTCATCTCAATGAGCTAATGCGGCCCGCGCCTCGCCTCTCCCTGCCGAGCCTTATGGGACACTGCAGCCTCGGCTTTCTAATTGCCTCTAATGAAACGCCGGCGAGGGAGGTGATCCGCTCCTATTTAGATCTCCGTCTTTAAAGGGAGACACGGAGGCAGATGGGAATGAATGGATGGAGGGAGTGAAGGAATGAGAGGAGAGTATGGAGTGAGCAGAGGAAGGGAAAATGAGAGGTATCAAGGGGACGAAACGAGGCCTTCTTAGATACATCTTCATAACGAACGCATCCTAATTAAGGCTTAGCCCCCCTCTCAAAGTAGTGTTGTGAAACTTGACACAGTGATATGATTCTGCAGTGAAGTGCTGCAGGGCTGCCGCTCTGTTTGTGCACAGAGTTAGCTCAGGAAGTGGGTTGCAGTTGTAATACAGATGTTTGAGCAGCAGATGGTGCTGTGCATGGAAACACAAGGCTGCAGAAACAGGGCAAGCTTGAAGGTCTGTTCCCAACACTTTCACCCCACTGTGTGTCAACAATGCCAGCAGAATGCTTCTCAGCGGACGAACAAATCCCATGATTAGTAAATAACCTTGAGTTACATGACAAGAACCAAGTTTAGAAAGTTTTTAATTCAGTTAAATGCTAAATTAAAGAAACAATATATGACATTTTACCCCTGCCTTATATTGATTTTCATCTAGAGGTTGCTCAAGGAAAACACTTAAACCTGTTTTAAATCAAGGACATTGTTTTTAATTTTTTAAGTATTTTAAACAATTAATTATAATAATTTTCTCATTTTAAAATTGTATGTGAAAAATGTCACAAAAATAATCATGATTACATTTTACTGATGTTTCATCAGTTCTGTCTAATAGGCTTTTTTTTTTTGGCACGAGTGTATGAGATTGTCAGAGTGTCTCAGAGTGAGAGAAAGAAAGACGAACATCAGACAAACAGACGAGAAGGTTAAAGGCATTTTATTTGTTTACTTCCTGGTGATGATCTCGTGACCTCCAGGTAGATTTATTAAAACAATCTAGTGGTTATAATCTTCGTCCAGAAACAAATCTGAGATTTCGAAATTGCTCCACAAATTGCCACCGAGGTGGAAACCCAAGAGGAAGAGTCATCTCTGACTTCACCGCAATAATCCGAGTGCAATTATTGCAGCAGCAGCACCGACAACAACAACAACATCAGGGTCACAGAACAGATAATATGCAGTGTGAGTTCAAAGGCAACGCTTGAGATGAATCTCTGCATGCGTGTAACTGCGTGTGTGTGTGTGTGTGGGGTGGTAAACAGCGACCGGGATTATCCAAAGGAGGGAAAAATGGAGGAGACGTAGATGGAGAGCTTGTCCTCTGAGAGCTCAGGTCCAGATAAGAGAGAGTTGACAGAGCTCGCTAAGTCTGTTTATTAGCACACACACTTCATTAGAAAGCCAGATCAGGTTGATAACCCCCCCCCCCCCCCTCCTCCCTTTATTTTCTGTTTGTGAATAAGTATCAATCCTCCTGTTTTGGATCTACTTTCTGTCCGTCTGGTTCGTCGTTGCTCCTTGAACTGCGACACAAACGGAGCAGAAAAAAGGCTAACAGGAGCAGCAGCAACAAAAAAGACCCAAGGATAGGTTTTTATATTTTGAAAGATTGATAAATATGGTGGAATCTCAATTAGGCGTCGGGCATGAACGCAGATATTAAAAATTTGGTCAAGAATCTAATTAGCTGGAGGTAATTAAACAGTCTCACACAGGGTCATTAATCTTTCCCGTGGACCTTTGATGTTTTGCATACTGTCTTGCAAGTCATTAATAAAATTCATAACGCTTTTCTTTGTGGTGTTTTATCATGGCCGTTTTCTGTTTCCCTCTCACCCCTCCTCCTCCTCCCTCTCCCTCCTCCTCCTCCTTCCACTCTTCCCAGTGCAAGTGTCAACACATCACAAGGGCCTCTCCTCTTGAGTTCATTTACTTTTTGTGCATATTACATTTTTAAAGTTGCACGCACTACGACCCCTCCCACCCCGCCATGCTCCCACGCCCCCCTCCTCTCCCCACTCATTCTCCCCCTCCTCTTCTTCCTCTTCCACCACTTTTTCTTTCCTTTTTTTTTTTTTTTTTTGAGAGCACAATTACAGCGGCAGATCAAATTAAATTCTTCTGCAAGCACAGCTCATTTGGAGTGTAAAACATTCCTCGGCAGTGTGCAGCCGAGTGTGCGGCGTGTCAGCGGCGCCTCGCAAGACGGGAGGAGAAGAAAACAGAATTGTGTGGCCATTGTGTCCCCCGTAATTAAATCCCCACAATCAGTCCATCTTAAATCAGTCACGCCGTAAATATGAAAAGGGGCCGGGATGAGCTTGAGTACTTACTCGGCCGTCAACATGGCATGGTAATATATGTTATGTAAATGTGTCGGAGATTATAAAGCCGAGGACTGACGCTGCAAACACCTAAATATGATGCTCAAAAAAAACAAAAAAAACAGTGTGTGTGTCTAAACAGGTGAAAACACAGAGAGTGTTTGTGCGAGACAAACAAGCGCTCAGATGTGAATAAATGTATGCATGTGTGTGTGTTTCAGTGTGTGCATGTTTGTAGCTGATTGTGTGTATTGTGCATGTGTGTAATCGACATACATGAACAAATCGAGTCCATAGGTGCATGTGTTTGCCTCCTATAGCTTCCTGTGTGTGCGCTTATGTGTTTGTGCAGCAAAAATAGCCTCACACTATATTTGTCTTTGTGTGTGTGAGCACAAACAGGCAGGATGTGTGTGTGCGTGTGTGTGTAAGCAGAAGGCAGTGAGTGACATTAATGCACAGCTATCATGGTGAGCGTGTAAGTGTTGCTGAACCCCAGGAGGACACGTTTCAAACGCTGACAGCTCTGAGTCGCTCCAAACAAAACAAAATGCATTAGTGAGTCCGCCGAGTGAAAGAAACACAAACCTAAATACATGTTTTTACATTCTTTTAACAAGCGGCGCTGAAATGGAGTCAGTGTTTATTAGAGGAGGTGAAAGAGAAGCACCAGTATCTCTTTGGCTTTTTTAGAAATCAGACTCAAAGTAGCACTTATTAAATCACAGCAGTAAACACCTCACGCTTTGTTAGTCTGGACATCGATGATGGATTTAGTGGCAGAATAGGAAACTATATTATAACAGGAAGCACACCCAAAACTGTTTAATTAGGCCTTTAAAGTCTCATGTTGGTCTTTACCAACATGCTAACGTGCTAATATTCTGCCCAGTAATGCTAACAACATTTAAACAAACAAATGTAGCCTAATTGGTATACAGCTTTCACACATGAACTCGGGACTTCTTCCTGATACTTTTCTGACATTCAGGCCCGGGTATTTATCACTAACATGCCTAGTACTCGAACACCTCACAGTGGGGGATCATCTGTGTTGTACGACTCTCAGTTTCAGTGAGGTGGGCGACACAAAATGTTGCACCAGTATTTTCAATACAACCAGTATAAGCAGACATCTCACACGTTAAAAAATGGAAAACAAATATCATAAAGCTTGTCAGAAAAGATAGAGGGGATTCTTTAGGATAAAAACTAAATGCAATATTTGTGAAGAGAAAGTCACTGACGGTAGCATGAGATCCAAAGCTGCAGTTTGTCCACAGCTGCCCAAAGGCCAACAAACTTTAAATCACAGCGCAAGTTCAAACTGTACGAGGAAACCTGAAGCAGCTCATCCGTTATTCCTCTTATTCCAAATGTTGTCATCCAGAGGAGTAAGACAGCACAGGACAGCAGGGTGGTAAACCCTGTGAGCTTCACAGTTTGCGTTGGTTTCTGTGTTTCTCAGAGCTGGTCATTAAAGTTCCTGGTCGTTTTCGAGGACGTGTTTTCTGCTGCTGCTCGACTTTCTCATCTTACACTGAGAGGTGTTATTAAGCCTTTTGAATCTGTTGAAAAACAGAAAGAAAGTGAGCGTTAGTTTGTTAAAAGTTTGCCTCCTTATGGTGATCTCCTGTGAACACGCTCGTGACTAATATCGGAGAAGAGGCTTTGACAAGATTTGGCCCCAATTAAGCCTCTGTGCGCAAATTCAGCAGATGGAGGGGGGCAAAACTTTCAGAGTCCACTTTGGCTCAGAGGTTTCTCTCTCATTGCCCCAGTCAAGAGAAATTTGGATGAGATGGCAAACTGTGCGCCTAATTAGCCGAGGAACTCTTAGAAAATATCTCTGCGTCCATCGCTCACACTGAAACACAGGAAGGAGTCCACATAATATTTATCTTTTTTTTTTTTACTGAAACGTGAGACACAGAAAATGTTTTCATTTTAAATACATCCTCTCGATGGCCTTTCAGTCTGTCACACTGTCCGCTCATTCATTGACAACAACCTGCAGGACGTTGGATCAGATACACACCTTTAAACACCTCACAGCAGCTCAGCTCATCAAATGTCAAATCAGACAGTTTGAAATGAAAACAAGGTGTGCTTTATGTAAAAACACAAATGCCTGAAATCAAAGCTCAGAGCATCCAGTCAACGTAGTTTCTTAAAAAAAGTGGGAAAAGTTAAACTTTCCAACGACCTCTGACCCTGATTCATTTTAAAACACTTTAAATGTTTGTGCACACACCTTTCACTGTAACAGAACATCCTGTCTCAGCCCCAGAGCGGACACTATGACCTTTAACCCCTTCAGACACCAGTCATCCCAGCTCCTCCTCCTCCTCCTCCTCCTCCTCGTTCTTAGAGGTCATTCAGGGACATACATGGGAGAAGTCTCCTTCAGTCTATGACTATTCAATCATTTCCTGTTCGGCTTCCTGTCTACCTCAGCTGCTTAAAGAGAGAGGGGGAACAATCCTCTTCATGGGCAGTTTCCACAGGGCAACAGGGGTAAAGAGGGAGAGTTTGAACTGTCTTTAAGTGACGTAGTAGTTTCTCTGTCAAATCAGCTGGTATTGATGTGGAAAACACCCCCTAACACCCACCCGGGGCCCTCTGTATCATCCGCCCTCCTTCCTGCAGAAAAGACGTGTTGTGCTGCTAAATATAACGTTCAGGCAGGAAGGCGGTGGCAGCAGCAGCGGCCCTCAGAAGCACTTTACATTCACTATCAGGCGGGTGTTAAGGCGGTATTCGCTCACCTGATAAAACTGTCTCTCTGTGAGCCAAAAGAAGATAAAGTGATTTTGAGTGGGAGCACAATGGCGGAGGTGCTTATGTTAATCCCAATACTTCTTTGAAAAAAAAAAAAGGAGCAGGAAATAAGATAAGCTCCTGCCTCAAGGTAAAGAGCGAGGACGGGCGCTCAGATACCTCCACGCGGAACAACTCCACCTTCAGCCAATTCCTCCTTCACTGAATCCTCGTCCAAGTTTGTGTCACAGCACTTATTTGCATAATTCACAACCCACTCTCTGCAACCCTCCCCCCCCTTTACCCATGCAAGCTTCCCCTGTCTCTGCAGGAACACAGAACATATTGGACAGGAGGAAGGAGGCGGGTTAGCTCAGTGGGCGGAGCTTAAGTAGTACCTGAATCAAGGTGATGTCAGAGAGAAACAGATCGATCATCAACATGGAAACTGAGCTAGCAGCATGCTACGTTTAGTGCAGCTTGAGCTCTTAATAGATAACTGCAAAGACAGATCTTTAACGTGATCAGGCTGCAAGTTGAAGTGAGAAGAATGTTACGTAGATCCTGTAATACAAAGGTAGATACACGTGAAGTTGTCTCTGCAGATGTACATGCGTGTCCTGTAGCTTTAAGGGTGTCCATGTATTTGTAGCTTAACGTGAAGCTTTGGATGCCGTCTGCATCATTTTTTAAGGTCAAGTTCATTTTTGATTCATTTTCTTACATGAATGAAACACTTTGATTCCTCCTCTCTCTTCTAAATATCGCCCTGGGAAGAAACCTCTGGGCTCCAACTGAGACTAACATGCTTACAGACGGACCTGAACGAGGTTGACATTTGTCTAATCCTCACCTTGTTCGTGAGCCTTTATTCTGAAAAGGTTATGTAACAGTCGGGGGATCATTTGTTAAGCGCTCTGAGACTCCTGACGCCTGTCTTGTTTTGTTTCCTTCCTTTGCTGTCATGTTTTAGGAAACCCAGGAGAACCTCTCCCCGGGGATCCACGGTGACTAACAGCGGCGGTGGCAGCAGCCCGCCAGGTATTTCACCACACAAACACTGTTTGTTTTGTTTCACAGTGACTATTTTTACCCCTCTTTCTTCTGTTTCTCCTTTTGTCTTAATTCCTCCTCCTCCCTGTCTCCTCTCTTCTTCTGCTCTTTTAATAAGACGTGGGGGGGGAGGGGGGGGGATTTTATTATTATTTTGTTTTTAGCTCCGCCGATGCTCTCCTAACTAGCATAATTAAACGTGCTTGTTAACAATGGCAGCTAATGAGGAATACAACAGCCTGAACAATGGGAGCTGATTAGACAAAGACGTGCTGATGGAGCTCACAGTTGGAGTTAGTGTACCTGCAGACACCTGTCCTCTGCCGTCTCTAATCAGCACACAGAGAGGAGGCAGCGTGGAGCTGCAGCGTCACATCCGTCCTCTCCCACACGTTTATATAAACTATTGTTATTTTAAACATGTGCAGACACAGTCAGGCCCTGTGACCTCCGACTGTAGTGTGTGCCGTCCTGTCTCCATGGCAACGGCCGCTGTATGACCAACACGGCTCCGTTACTTCTTACTACATGTTTTTTATTATTTGACTTCGTTTCTTTCCCGTTCGGACTAAAAGCAAGGAGGGTAAACTTTTGGTACTCGAAAGAAAACTGGCGCTCAAAATGACCAGATTAAACACAATCATCGGGCGTGACACGAAAACTAATTCAACCGAGGTATCATGTAAAAAAACGAGTATGTTCATGTGCATGGTCAAATAGTGCAAAATTTCCTTCTCTCCTTTTACTCCAACATGAATAAAAAATGGGTGCAGTCGTGATCGATTTTAAGCTCACTTGGCGTTTCGAGAGGCCTGAGCTTGTGTCTTTGTCTTCCCAATCTCGCCATGAAATCAGCTTTGAGTTATTTTAGAGTTCATGTTTTATTTATTCAATCTTAAACAAACATCAAACATCAGTATTTTGGTTATGAAAGGAAACCTCGTGTGTCCCTTTGGGGAGCGTGAAGAAGCAGCTGAAGCTCCTCAGTGTAAGTTCAAACATGAACAAGTCCAGCAAGCAGCAGAAATAAACCTGCGCTTTCAGGGCTGAGGGGTTTTTTTTGTCCGTGGATTTGAACTCAGGAGCTGCTGTGTGAATAAAAAGGAGAAAGTCATTTATATTCTATTATGCAGCAGTTAGCTCCCACTCTGTATGTTCCACTCACAAAGAAGTAAAGTACACCGTGGAGGTTATGTACCATGTTTTTTCTCCCTCCGTGACTCGGCGAGCGCAGACCTTTTGAGTGATACAATGGTACACTTACACGCAGGAACAGCAACCTGACACACCGTAAAGTACTTCTGAAAAGCCCTCGAAACACGGCGAGAGTCAGCGGCGAAATGAAGGAGGCTACAGATAAGAGTCGACTTGTAAAACATAATTATATTTCCGTCGCCGGGGTGCGCCGGCTGCTGAAAGGAATGCATTTAACCTGTGATTCATGCATAGCAAGAAGTTGTGGAGGGGGAGAAAAGAACAGCAGTTAAATTGTGGAGGTAAGAAGCGTTGAATAAAGTGTAGCTAAGGTCATCCCATCTTATGAGAATAATTTGGTTCGCTGCTAGTCTCCTCTCCTGCAGGGAAAAGGATTATATCTTTCTACTTTTTCTTCTCCCAGAGGATGGAGAAAAGGTCTGCCGCTGTTCAAATCCTGTGAGCACGTTCGGGCCTCAATATCTCCACAAAGTAAAAAGAAAAAGGTCGGACTGTCGACTCTGCTGCTTCGTGACACAACTCTTTAAACCTTTTCCTGCTTATTTTTTTGTACAATACACTTGATTGAAAGTGGATTCATTCACTGAGATTTGCTCCGCTTCCTGTTGCCTCTTGTTTAAATGAAGTCACAAAAGGTTCATTTGACTCGACAGGAAAGGGCAGATGAGTATCAACACTTCTGTGTATCAAGGAATATCCGATAAATAAACTGAGTTCGTCGTGCAGATTTGGATCGTATCTCGTCCTTACTGTACGTTTTGCTTACCTCTCAGGTTTCCGCTGATTTTGGCGCAGCAGTAAACACAAAGTGTTGTTGTTCCGGTAGAGGAGGGAGGGGTTTCCCAGGCTTGGCCTGTTAATGTGCTGCTACAGTTGACTTGATTAGAGAGACAAATGCAACAAATATTTTTGCATGTTTGCAGGAAACAAAGAGGACTGTTTGCAGATGCACAATAAGAGTGTAATTTGTGAGATGCAGGTTTGGAGGTTATTTACAGGTGAATCATCCCCCCCCCCCCCCAACAAATGTCTGAGCCCGTCCAATCAGGCAGATTTACAGCACTTGAACTGATACTCCATCTGGATCGCCTCCACTAAGCAGTTTGGCATCATTTGAATCAGGGGAGCTGCCACTGTCTGCCAATCTTCAGACATGCTGAACTCCGTATTCATATGTATTCAGTCCTTATTTTATAACCTAAAATACAACAATGTGAGGGAGATTTATACAAACTGAGAGAAGAAGGGAATATGTGGGACTTTTTGAAGCATGTTTGAGCTCTGTCAGTCGATCCTGAAGAGATATTATTGGCACCGTTTGGTACAATATCTGTGAGCTAGATGTGAAAGATCAGAGCGATATCTCGCCTGCCGGGATTTTTCCAACCCTGCTGGGACTTCAAATCGAGGTTAACCTCTATAGCTGTCACCTTCATCTGTCTCCCCCCCCCCCCGTCCTCCTCCTCCCCGCTCTGAACTCTTCCTGCCAGAGAGTTTCTACTTAAACCTCCCAGTGCCACCCAAGTTGGCCAAAGTGCCCTCGCAGTCGGATCAAAGTCGTTTACTCTTTGGCTCAGCGGCGTGCGAAAGGTGATAACATTACTGTGCAAGTCCTCCGGCGCGTCGCTCTGTGGTTGTGGGCAGCGCCGTTCGCCCTGCACCAGCGTCCCCTCCCCGGCCCGCTAAGCCTGAGCGCTGCGTTTCCTTTTCTCCAAATTGTAATTAAAAGAGAATAATTATTTCTCTGCGGTGGCGGTCCAAACAAACAGACTGACAGCTCTCTCCGTTCAGCAGAGCCCCAGAGTTGATATCTCCCTGACGGCTGCTTTTTTTTTTCAGCGGCTTTCTGAAGCTGCCACTTCTTGGTGTTATTATCTTTGTCTCCAGCCCTGGCCCTGCGTGCCGTTGCTGGCGCCGTTGGCAATGGCCTTGCCCCCGCCATCCCTCTGTTCCCCGCTCAACTTTTCTCTCGCCACATGAAAGTGGGCGCCCGCCGAGACACCCGACCACGTGGCCTGGACCGTACCTTTCACTCCCAAACTTTCCTGACCTAATTAGCGCCAAATTAAATCGGACAGGATGCATTCATTATTAATTCTCCGGGCTGGGGGGTTGGGGTCTTGAAATAGACATTGGACACGGAGAGAGAGCTTGAATCAGAGGCTCTCTGGCTCGCTGTCTTGGACTTCATTTGAATGCAGTGCACAGTGTTAGCAAACAAACACAATGCAAGTTAATCAACGCACTTTGCATGCGGCTGTGTTCCTCTTTCTCTGCCGGTCTCTGCAGCTTTGGATGTGCAGCCTGCCAAAAATAAAAGTCTCTCTCAGCTCCACGTGAAGCTGCGTGTTCTGTTTCATGTCCGTCCTCTCTTCCTGCTGCTCTCCTCGCCAGCTTTCAACAGTCGTCCGCAACACAACACACAAACAAGTTTGAGATTTCGATGCAGAATTTGAAAGCTTTAAAGGAGAAGACGGAGCTCCTCGACTAGAGGAGGTGTTTCAGAACAGAGGTGGATCCAAACATTAACTCTTAATATGTGGCCGAGTTTCATTCTGCTGGGGAGGGCAGTCACATTTCCATCCAAACAGCCAGATTCTTTTCCTTATTGTTGTTTTTAGCATGCAAACCTGGTGGAGGAATGTTCTGCTCAACATGTCCTGGATGTCCGGATCATTTCACCTTCAGAGAAGTGTGATGGACTTTTTTAACCTTGATTATCAAAAACATCTGTACAGACAGTCCAACAGGAGTCTTAAAAGAATCTTTAGAGATTTGGCTCTTGTGCAGAAATCCCTGCGCGGTGAAAGTGTGGATCACATGTCTTTATGAGAACAGAGGCGTCTGGAGGCCTTTGAGCCCCGCTCTGCTTTTTGACAGCTCTGCAGACTCTGGCGGGCTGCAGGTCGTCCGTCTGAAGATCAGTGGTGGTCTTGTGGTGAAAATGCCGCCAGCACTCGCCTCCTGTGGTCGAAGAGAAGAGAGCTGTTGACTTCCCAAGTGGTGTTTCTGTGTGATCTGGGGGGGGGGGGTATCACGAGGGGTGAAGGGTACAAACGGTGAAGACATCATAATAGACTGTTTATCATAACAATAATTAAAAAGGATTCTTTTTGTAATCTTGTCTGTGAATGTTCAACTGACCAGGCGTGAGAGTGAGAGAGTGTAGGTCAAACTACAGACCGCACACTGCGCTACATTTAGATTTTAGAGATGTGGGTAACTTCTATCCTTGCAAAGTTGATAGCATGATGAGAAAATGATGTTTCATGTTGGACAGTTGTTTGCATTGAAATGTTTATGATGCAGCAGTTTGGAGCCCCACTGTACACAACATCTCACAGTGTGTTCGTTCACAGTGTTGTGAGCAGCAGAGCGGCTCCATACTTCATCACTCAGAAGGCGAGGTTGGCACAATGCATGCTGGGGGACAAGGAGGATCAAACAAACACGAGGCGAGGAGATGAAAAAGAAAAGTTTTCAGCACAAAACCCCTCCAAATACAGAAAGCGAGCCGAGCCCTGACACTGGCTCTGCGCTCTACCCTGTCCAATTTGCTTTGTTCCCAGTTACCTGCCCCTGCCATCACAAGGGGAGCCACTGGGGGCCACATCAGGGGCCATCTTTCGCTCCCATGGCCCCCTTTTTCTCGCCACAGCCTTTAAAGTCCTGCACTGCGATGTGCATGGCCTTGATGTTTGCCTTGTACCCTACATGCAAAGCTATCATTATCCATGCCTCTTGACAATCGCAGGCCCTGTCTTTGTTACATCTGCAGCTCTTTGCCTTGGGCGATGACATGACTGCACGGTTGATCTCTTCTCTTTTACATATCGCTCCCTGTGTCTCTCCTCCTCTCTGCTTTCTCTGCTCTCAGCCCGTGCACCGCGTTTGAATCGAACTCTCTCGTTTGACGACTTGGAGAGTCTTTTACCTCTCAGCCTGTGTGACACCTCTGCTGCTTTCATGTGTTTGGCAGCTTTCCACATAACTCGCGCAACAATCAGGCTACAGAAATGTGTACTGATGTTTGACACACGTTTGCGCTCAGGTTTGCTTTGAGGAGTCGAGTTTTCACACGATTTTTCAGTGCATTTTCAGAAAGTCTTAAAAACAAGAATATAATGGCAAAATAAAATGTAAGAACCAAACATTTGAGCTTCTGAGAACCATCGCTGAAGTCAGAAACTGTGCTGCATTTTTCAAAGACGAGATTTTACTGGAAAAGCCGGATTTCCTTCCTTGCAGATTTCTTCCTTTTTTTTTGGCAAATATGGGTCACTAGCACAGAGGAAACAAGGAAAAATTAATGCTGCTAAAAAGCCCCCTCTAATGCGAAGCAATGCCTATAAATGTGGGATTCCCCCATTCGTATCGAGTTTCACCAAAAAGTCAAGAAAAAGGGACATTTAACATCTGAACACAGTGTTTCCAGGTTGTACAGATCCTGGAAAAAAGAACTAAAGCTGACAGCTATACTCTCAAAATAACATTATCTAAATGTATGACAAGGACTCAGAGCATCACTTGTAAATGGAACCATCTGGAAGCCTGTTGTCTCACCAGCAACCTGACGACGGCAGCTTTGTTTTGTAGGCAGAGTTGAATTGTTTTCTCTATTCAGGCTTTTCAGACAGAGTGGAAATCAGCAGCTCTTCACGAGATAATGGTGATGGCGTGTGCTGCAGTGTATTCAGCAGTGATATCTGAGAGGGGCATGCTGCAAGGCTTTCTAAAGGTGATGGTCCAAAATGACATAACGACGTGAACATTTATTGCATTTTGTTGAGCCATTACATAATCGCTCATAATTTGTAGAGCGCCAATTCAGAACAAGTGTTACCCCGAGACGCTTTACAAAAGACCTATGGGACTAAAAGCAGGATGGATTCCTCCTTTGTATTTCTCACGTTCGCTGAGGTGGAGGTCGGAGCGGAGGTGGTTGTTGGGACGTCACGGTCCGATGGTGGAGGCTGGGCGTCCGGGACGTTGGGTGGTATGTTATTAAGTAGTGTGCTGAGTTTGAGTGGCTGCTCCTGCATGTTTAAGTCAATTTGCACGAGCTAAACTCAAACCAGAGTACCCGGATCATGATTGTAGTTAACGTGTTGAATTTTACATTTTGAACTGATCTTAACTATGAAAGCATGATTAGATCTACTCCCTGATTTTACTAAATGTACTGAAGCAAGCAGAAAGTAAGAGGAAAACGAGATGAAAAGGTTTGATTGACAGTGCAGCAGTTGCGTTAGTTTCTAAAGACTGTGATCTTTTTGGTAAAGAATTGCTTTGATGAGAATCTGGGCAAACTAAATGAACACTTCTACTCTGTTAACAGTGAGAGTTTGCTTTTGGTTGCATTACGTTTATGTATGACACCGGATGCATTATAGCTCCATATTCTAAAAATAAAGCTGCACATTTGGCCCAAGAAATGTGCTGCTCTCTTCACAGTTGGTGCAATTGCTCGCTATATCATAGACTTCAGGAGCAATTAATGAAATTATGATAGAGAGCTGGAGTTAGTTCAGGCAAGCGTGCAGCATTTCCCCTCTGAGTATTTATGTCTTGATTTCATGTGTATTTCGGTAAAGAGTGCAACTTTTCACTTGGCGGGACTCCTCTTAATGACCGTTGGCTGCCAAATGTTTCCTTCAGAAGCCGTAAACATCATTTTTCCACAGCCTGCTCCTTGAATATGCACAACAAAAATAACTATCTAAACTTTATTCTGCGTCCAATCCAATTAAGAAATACTTTGAAAAGTTCATCAGTAATTGCAAGACAGTGCACTCTTCAGTCTGTGCTGCTGAAGGGCAAACAACAGATTTTTAAATGCTTACGAGCTGAAAAACGGATAATCGAGTGATGAAAATGCAGCGCCGTATATAACCCTTGAAATGTAAAAATATATTTACAGATCTGTTCAAGAAGGCTGGACCTCCAAGGTGTGTGTTTCTGTTTACTATACCTGATTCCCTCCTTTAATTGTTTAGACAACGAGATTACCGTCACTGATGCTGAAAGTTATTAAAATTAGTTATTAAAGTAGGACTGATTTGGGGGGGGTCAATTATCAAAGAGACCCCATTGGTCCCGACACAGGCGTCCTGGTGCCACTTCTTTGAGACCCACTGCTTCTCTCCTCCGTCATCTGCACAGCGATGAAGGCTCCAGCCAGCAGGAGGGGGTCCATCGTGACTCCCAGCAGGGGTCCCTGTTTGCCCCAGGGCCGGCGGTTGATCTGATGGTTAAAGTTGACTCGACGACTGAGGCCTTGTCGGCGAGACGGGACCCTGACGAGACGTCTGGGTCGACAGGAATTGGCCTCACACACACGTCTCGTTCAAAGTTGGGCGTCTCGCTGAATTCAGAGCCGGGCCGATGGCCTGTGGTGTTTTCTCCATGATTAGACCGGCCCGGCTGACTGGCCCGCTCATGAATCTCTGAGAGAGAGGTTGTTAGTGGGGACTGAGTCTTATAGCACAATATATGCAGTTACTGTATATGCACCTAAAGTGGGCCATCTATACCTCAGGCTGATGGTGATTGTTCATCAAAGGCTGAACTCTTCTGACTTTCATGAGTAGAACAATCAATTCCTTTCCTATAGTTCATCCTTAATAATAATAACAATAATAATAATAATACATATTTATTTATGTCATAAAGACTCAAGTTCCTTTGTTTAATGGATTATGTAACATTAATGCATCCTATTCTTGGTTACCTTTTAGGTATCAGAGTATTCAGGGGCTTTTAAATGCAATGTGGGTTTTTTTAATACATTTTTGTATTCCATATGTGTCTTTAACTGTAACAGAGAGCCCAGAAAAAACAGAATTGGTCAGAGTGATTGGTTCCTTGTTTTTCGTGGTTTTAACAGCTGGTACATATGGTTCAAAATGTTGCTTCCTATATTTAATTCAATGCTCTGGACATTTGCTGTAATTTTGGGAAAGTCAGGACCTCATTTAGTCGGATGTTAATCTCTTCTTGCAAAGAGAGATTTTGCAGTTTACTCTCTGTTATCAATCGTACGTAGCGACAGGAATCAGCCTCTGCATTCTGACCTTACAGAATAGTTTTTGTGATCAGGAGCTCATGAAAACGACTCTTAAAGACGTATAAAATACCTTCCTCAGTGGAGTGCCACAAACTGCCATCATCACCGTGGTGATGTGTCTTTTGGCTCTCCCTGGCCTTAGTGACCAGATCGGGAGCAGACGGCCGCAGCCTCGTAAGCCCTGGGCCAAATAAAAATAGGAACACTTAATTACTCCGAGCGTTTGCTTCAGGCTGTCTGCATCCCCAAATGGTTTGACACATCACAACTCAAGTCAGGCCGTCGAAAGAAATGTAATTGGAGGCTTTTCAGATTGTGTTTGGAGCCAGGTCTGACATATAGTGCGTGCCCAGCAGTAAAAACTGGCATTGTTTGTACATTTTCTTATTAGTCATGACAGATGAGCATCTTCTTGTTTACATATCCCATTGCTCCCCTGCATGTATACAAGCATTATGCTGCTTATGAATGAGTACTCCACTTTTCAGTCCAGAGTTTCTCAACTTGCAAGTTTCGGATTTATAAGGTCAAGAACCTTTTAGATTAATAACTGAATAATCTTCCCTCATGTCAGTGAAGTTCTCTTCATATTGTTTGCATCATTTTTCCGTTTTCATAACAATTTGTTGATTTCTTGCGCAAATGATATCTGCATCTGACTTAATAGGATGCTGCATGATTACAGTCCATGTGTCTACATTCATTTTCACCTTACAGTGTTGGGTATTTCCAACCTGGAGAATTATGTAGAACAAGGAGTGAAGTTCCTGCTCGAATGCGTTCAAGTGAATGGCTGAATATTTGGAACCATTCCATTTATTCACCAAATAATTTCACATTTTATCATTCCCTGCCTTTGTGCTTCAAAAGCCTGAGGTCCTTTGACGTCTCCAAAACACACACATTATTAAGTCAGATAAACCTCTCAGTTTGATCTTTTTCTGAAGGGGCTTCTTCTGCAAGACACTCAATTTTCAAAACTAGCACAAAGGTGATAATTATGGCTCTGGAGTTCAAGCCTGGAGCAAGTTGGACCTTTTTTGTTTGGCGACAAAATGCTGTATGATGATGACGAGCAGCATCGGGACAATAAAAGTTGCTTGGAAGCAAAGCGTGAGTTCACTCATGTGGGACTCCTTGGCTGATGAAAGCTAGAAGCCTCTACACCCTGAATTTGTGACAGGACTCCTTAAAAGCAAGAGGCCTTGTTTATCAATTTGCTTTTAACATCACAAATGTAGGATGACGTGCATGGCAGAGGAGCGATTTGTTTCATCTTTCTTCAAAGCCTGTAACAAGCCGCTGCACTTTTTTTTGTGTGTGCTTTTCTTCTTCTCCCATTTCAAGTGTGAAGTAAAAAGGTTTGAGTAAACATATGCAGACTCTGCCCAAGTCGTCCGATTCATGTCTGACTCTTTTTCCTTTTTTCTCCGCCTCCCTTTTGAACAATTCATCTCTTTAGGCTTGTGTACACGGCGAATAAGCCCAATTTAACAAACCAAGGTGGGCAGCAACGTATGTACCCATCTCCCTCCTCGTTCGCCTGTCTCTTCTTCCTCTCTGTACTTTTTGAGAGGCCTTTCTGTCTCTGTCTTGACAGGGACAGCTCCCTGCCCATTTGATGTCGGCTTGACGGTCAAGGATAATGGTGCGTCGTGGGACCGTTGTCATCCTTGTCAATAGGATGGTCGGGGGGAGGGGGGGGCCTGTGAAGCTACCTTCTTTTAGAAGCCCTCCTTGAAGCCCTGCATTGTCTTCCCTGGACTTCCCTTTTGGTCACTTTATTCCAACTTGATGTGTCCTTGCAGCAGTGTCTCATAAAACCTGATATTCTGACGTGCCACCCTCGAATGACTTGTCTTCTTTTGATAATCCCCGCTCTTCTTCTTTGACAAACTTCCTCTCTATCCCCTGCACACATACACACACTTTGCTCTCTTCTCATTTTTACATTCTCGTCTTCTCAATGTCAAACAAAGCCTTGAAAACTACTGATCATTTTTTTTTCTTTTTTGTTTGGGTTGAATCTAACAAGGATCCCTTTCTCTTTGATGTAATTAAGCTCCTGAGGCTTGATCTGGGCGTCAGAGTTAATTTTTTCCCGAGCATCGCGGGGAGCTATCAGAAGACTTCAGATGTCAGGCACTCTTTCAAGCTTCACGGCACCTCGTTTTTCCTCCACCCTGCATAAAAGATCGGGGGGAGAGAGGGGAAGGGGGGACAGTGGAAAAACAAACGGACTTGCCTGATGTGGTGAAACTCCCCCCAACACCTCCACTCCCACCCTCTTTGGTCTAATAGTCCTCCTTATCTCGACGCCAGGATCCCCTAGGCACCTTTTTGTGCAGCCATCAAAATTGCCCACCTGTAGCCCGAGGACAGAAGAGAAGGGGGGACTCACGGATGGTCCTTTCTGTTTCTTCTTTTAATGGGAGCTGGTTTCTGTTGAGTGAGCAACCTGTGTCCCCATCACTAATGACGTGTCAGAGAACACCAACTGCGAGCCGCCCTCTTTGTGTGTTCCAATAAGGCAAGGTTTTCTGTTTCCACCTCTGAAATTATTGACAGCAATTTGTATATATGGTTCGGTAGCTGCAAGGAAGTAAAAGGCCTTCAGGGAGGATCAAGACCCTCACAGGAGTGGGTAAAAGAGAAAGCTCTGCTCATCCTATCCTAAAGCTCCCTCCATGTGAATGCCAACCAGCAGGTAGTCCACCTCGACTTCTAAAATGATGGAAGTCATTGAATTAAATGTTTTGGCAGTCGCAGGAAAAGTGGCCTTCAAGAAGGCTCTAAACCTTTAGAGGAGTGGGTTAAAGATTAAACATGTTTAAATGTTCAAAAAAGGCAATGTTCAGGGAAGTACAAGATGCACAGGAGGAGTAGGTAAAGGAGAATATAAGAGTCGGCCATGTGCAACAGAATAACCAATCGCCAGTGATTACACGTAACCTATTGATAAAGTTTATGAGATGAAGGAGTGTGGCAGCATATTCAGCACAGCATCCTTGTTTTGATGTTCCAACAAGACAACTTTGTCCATTGTACAGCTAAAATTATTTGGAACGATTTCTATATATGGTTTAGTAAGTGCGAGACAGATCCCTCAATTGTGCACACCAAGCAGAAGAATAATCAAATCAGTGCCATTTTTTAATAATGATTTGGAAATTTGTTTCAGCAGTCACAAGGAAGTAAATCTCTCCTCCAGACGAGGTTGTCCGTTTCTTCTTCTGAAATTTTGGATGTCAATTTGTATATATGGTTCACCAGCCAGAGATAAAGAAGTGGCCATCGGGGAGGTGAGAGACCCTCACAGGAGTGGATAAAAGAGGAGACAAGACTTGAGTTCTTCCTCTCCCTAAGCTCCCTGCATGTGCAGAATAATCAGCCCGGGTCAAATCCATATGAGCGAATGAACTGTCTTCCTGTTTGAAAGACTGATCTGTATTTGCCACCGTGACTGACCATTGTCCTCTGTAAATTGAGTCAAAGTTCAGGGGGGTGGATTACATTTGATGGTTGAGGAAGGAAAAGAAGGGGGAAAAGACAGTAAGGGCTTAGAGACAACGCCGTGATTTGTCTTCTCGTTCCAACGTTTTAAAGTCGTCTCCCCCCCTCAGCAGAGCCCGACCCTTGGCTGACAGATACTCAGTCTGTGTTCAAAGCGTAATCTTCAACCTCTAGGTAGTGCCGCTCAAGCTTGAAAATAAAATCTCCATAAGAGAGAGAGAGAGGAGGTGGAAGAAGACAGACGGAGGGGGGTGGAATAAAGGAACATTAGACAGACAGTTCCTCTCAATTGCTGAAACAATAAGCCCTATTTATCGCCCATTTGAAAAAGGTTTGACGTGGCGCCGAAACAGAGGAGGCTTTCATCTCCCTGGCATATTAAACTGTCACAGTGCTTAACTTTAAATTAAGGTGACACGCCACTGACTTGGGAATGTCACTAATAGTGCAATGGCGACCTGCTAATAGAAGTACAATATGACACGTTTGCTTTAACTAAAACCTCCGCTGTCAGATTAAGCCAGTGACATCTTAAACTTTTCATACATTAACGTGACACTTGGAACAAATGCAATTTGGCTTTGAGATCAGGACAAAAGAAGGCGTAAGATTCAAAGCATCGTGAATGGTATTGTCACGAGGTGTCTTGGCATAAAAAGGATGACATCTTCTTGTATTAGGTGGCTGTGATAAATCACACGTGTCGGTAAGTAAGCACCATGTGAGAATAATGTGCCCTTGTTGTTTGGTGCGAGAGCTTTCCAGGAGTGCTTGTAGCGTAGTTCACTTGGCGTCATAGTACCTGAATGTGAAGGATTTAGATCATGTAGTCACACTCTCCATTGAAAGTCATTGTGTTGTTCCTTTAAGGCAAAATTGAGTTTGTTTCCCTTGATCTCCTGCAGAAAGCTTGATTGCTAAGCCCTGTGTCAAAAGGCCTTAACCTTGGATTAGTGAACCCATTGAAGTACGTTCACATTATTTAAAATGTCACATAACATGTCAGGAGTGTCAAGGGATTGTGGGCCATCATTTCTATAATTAGTCTTGTTGCTAATGGACATTTTCTTCAAATAGACATTTGTAGAACTGGTGAAATAGTTTGATAATAATCAAAAACTTTATTTACTATATGCTTGTGTTTATTCACTTTAATAATAGCAAGTTTATTGAGTTCACAGACCAGCGTCTTTAACTCGATAGCCCTTGATCCTCGACGTCTTTTCTTATTGTTTTGATTGAGAGCCCCCTAGTGGTGGCTTTGACATACTGTACCTTTAAGGTAAGCGATGAAACGCAGTAAACATTTGCCAGTTTAGACATGTTTATCCAAGTTGCCTGTTAGCTACGGTGGTCCTGAAGGACAAAATATCTGAGAAGATGGAACGTTCAGAAAACACTTTTCACACCCGCCCCATCGTGGAAATATAATAGAAACAAAACATTTCAGAAACACGTCAACTTTACAAAAACACGTATTAAAGCACAACATAATTTTCTAACCCTGCACCCTGAAATTTCAAAAACACTTAAGAAAACAGACACTTAGTATTGATAAACACAAATACTGTACATTGCTTGAATTGCATCATAGAACAGAAGATTCAAAAACATTTGAGAAGTCGGTAAAACTACAACATTACCAAACATGAAATACAAGTTTATCAAAATCAAGAAAAGTGACAACATAACATAAAGTTATTAACATGCAAAAAACATCAAAGACATTTCTGAAGACCCCAAAGAAATCTGCCAAAACAAAACATGTCAAAAAAAATACACAACCGCCCAGAAAACAGCATTTCAGTCGAGGTTAAAACACATTTCATTCTTGTTTGTTGTGTTTGGACCTTCAGGGATACTGTGGTCGACACTTTCATAAGGTGCTGCTGAATGTTTTGTTACATCAGATCTTTCACAATCTCGTGTGCGAGTCGGAAACAAAAACATCTCTTCAGTTCAGCTTTTTGCACGAGTTCTGCTTAAAAGGATAAATTGGGACAAACTTGTCTTGTCGTAGTAAACATGTTGTCATGAGTGGAGCTTTGTTCCTGCCTCCCTAATCCATTACTGGTGGAAGAACGCTTCTGTACTTTTTGTCCAATGAGGTTATTTTTAGAGTCTGCGGTTTGTGTCCGCGAGGCTGAAAGCTCTCAAACAGACATTGTGGGATTTTTTTTCTTGAGCTGATTGCCCGGCTCTATGAAACACTTTTAGAACTGGAGTCTGACTCCTGCGTCCTTCACTTCGTTCTCTTTTAAATGATCTTCACAAACACACACAAGTTTGGTGGCCTGTGATTTTAAATGTACTTCAGTAAAGTCTCTTTAGTTTTTCAGACACAGGCCTGTGATTAGAGCGCTGACGCTGACTCAACAATCTACGTTTCCAATTAACTAGAGGAGGCCTGGGACGACATGGGCCGCTGCCTTCTTCCCTCCACACACACACACACACACGCACGCACGCACACACACACACACACACACACACACACACACACACACACACACACACACACCCTGGCCTGTGCACAAGCTTTCCCTTACACCCACATATAATATCTGTATTTACATCCCTGTCAGCCACCTAACCCAGTGGCACTCACTTACCCACAATGCCCTGAAACAATCAAAAGAAAAGACTTCCACGCTGTAAAAGCGTCACAGTTTGGAGCGAAATAAACAGGAAGCATCCAGAAATACAGAGAAATCAAAAATCAGTCGAGATTATCAGAGTGCGGGACAACAATGGGGCCTTTGTGAAATGCACAATTTAATGCGTAAATATTTGACGGAGCAGACGGTGTGAAAAAATAAGCTTTTTTTGAAATGGTTTGATGTGTATATGTGAAGAAAAACAGGCAGTATGAGCTCACAGATGAGGTAAACCCAAGTGACAGCAGCACAGAAAGTTTCAGGAGGATTTTCAACATAGAGCAGTTTAAACTCTGTTTCCCTAATTGTTTCACCTTTTTAATATCCTCTTTAGTACACCTGCTTACAAAATGAGGTCCATTTCTACCTGGCTACGTGTGTAAAAGATCTCAGCGGGCTCATCCTCCTGCTTAGCGTCAAGGCTAATTGGAGAGAGGGGGGAGGTTTGCGGAAAAAAACCCCAGCAAAATCCCCTAATTCCTGGATTATAATTTAAAATATTCCAAAATGCTAATCAGGGAATTGCAACCAACAAAGGGATAATAAGACGGTCATCCAATTACTGGCATTTTCTCCCCCTGTGTTGGAGGGGCCTGTGCAGACCTGGAGCCTTTGGTTTCCTATCGCTTTTTTTTTATTGTGTGTCTTTTTTCAAACTGCGACGGTGCTCAAGCTGTGAGCAAACACGGGAGCTGCAGCGAGGCCCTTCCCTGCGTCTGCCTGTCTCACAAATATGTTAATTAGGGTCCAGATATTCACACACTTAATTAGCCGGGGCCTAGGTTGTTTCATTTTGATTGGGGGGAAAAAAAAAAGGAAGGGAGAAAACGGAGGAGAAAGAAGGGGTTTATGTTTCAATGGCGGATTTAAATATGGCCTCAAGGTGATGAGGAGGTATTGTTAACTACTGTACTCGAATGAACTTTTCTCCCCCTTTTCCTACGGCAGGAGAGTAAATCCAGCGTGGACCAGATTAGCCTGTCATTTGCCACCGAGCGTTTCCATTTGGAACATGAAGTGATTGCACTAATTGAAGTGGCATTCATTACATTAACATATTATACGTTGAAAACGAGCCCAGGCCGGCCCCTGCACCTACACGCTGCACCCGACGAGATACCCGGCTGCAGGGGGAGAGCGTTGTTCTGGAGTTTCCAAGAAAATTGCACGCTGGCTGCCTGAATAGGCGTCATTAGACATGAAATTAGAAATGTTTGGGGATGAACTGTTCACATAAAGGACTGCAGGGATTTGACACGAGCCCTTTGATGTGTAGGATTTAGCAGAATTTTCTTTTGCCAAGTGTGTATCCAGGCGTGCTGGAGCACAATATCGACCTCTGGCCTGTGGTCAGCGGGTGGAAAATAAAGATTTGTGTTTAAAAATGTTTTTAGAAATGGAGAGAAGTAAGTATCAGAAAAACAAATTTTATCCTCTCTGCCGCCCCGACTCAGAAATGAGCTCTCAGAAAAAACAAATTCAATTAAAGAAAATGCTTAACAGTGAATCTCTGTTCCTAAAATTAATTTCTACATTTACGCTTTCAGTGCTCTCACTTAGCTTCACTAAAGGGGAGGGGTCCTTTATTTTTTCTCCTCACACCCAGCCCAAATATCACTTACACACAAGAATATTATATTGCTCATGTAAATCTCTCTTTTCTTCCTTAAAAAAAAAAGAAAGAAAGCAGCTTGGCATATTTATTGGTGAGTCTATGCTGAGCCTCTAACCCCCCCTCTTTAGAAACACCCCCCCTCCCTCACCCGTCTCCCACCGCCCCCTGAATCCCCCACACACAAACACAATGACCCAAATAGAGCAGGAGGGGAGGGCTGAGTATCAGCCTCAGGTATTAAACATAAAGATAGAGCCATAAAGAAGAGCGTTAGCTTTCTCCTTTAATTTTATTGTTTAATTAAAAGTATGTTTTTTTTAAGCCATTCCTTAAAAATGCTGCTGTTTAAGCAGGGCTTTGGTCGGGGATGTCGGACATGTTAAAAGCCTGAAGAAAAAGAAGCTGTTTGTGCAGGTGAAGTGTGTTTTTGACCCTTAAAGACCTACAGTCACCCCTATTTACATGTCTTGAGGTATCTCTAATAGAAAACACTGCTGTGATACCTCATAACTTTCAGCTCAGCTACAGTACTTTTAATGTGCAACCAAACCTCAGTGCAGTATGCGCTGTAATGCCGCTCCGCACTCCTCAAGCTGTATCTGACCTCGTGGCAGACTTCCTCCGCCATCCGAGCTGTAAGAAGTACTCAGAGATTCCCGGAATTTTCTGAAAAATTTGACATCGGTCCAAAACCAATCCCCTGGCTTTGAGAGTATGTAAAACACGCTCTCTCTCTTTCTCCTGCACTCTTTTCTTTACCTACAGCTGACTGGAGCACCAGCTGGTGGCGAGCAGCCAAGACTGCAAGGCATTTGCTTTTACTTGTAGGCTAACTGCACCGCTGAACTGCTCTGGGATTTTCTCTGCATTATAGGAAGTGAGTGCAGTATAGATTATTAACAGGACAGGAGTGTGTGGGCGCACAAGCTCGGGCCTCCTTCTCCTCCCTCAGAGTTTGTGTTGCTCTCACTCTTTTCATCCTTTAGTCCTCTCGCTTTTTTGTTTTAATTAGCATCTTGTTGCTTATCTTTGGACTATTTATTGACAGTGCTGAAAAAGAAACTTCATAGATGCATATGTTATCGTTCAAGAAACACATTTGGACCTTTGTTACACCGAGCCGTCAGATGTTTGGCTGCACAGATGAAACCAAAAATAAGCAAGACGTCGTTCCTGTGAATCCATTCGACAGGATGTGGAGTCTGTTTAAACTACGTTTGCAGTTTGAAAAAGAAAACAGGCTCCAGAAAAATCCAAATATCAATCAATCATCATTTGTAAATTCACAAAAAGTGTTACCTCGAGACGCAAGAGAGCAGGGACCGTACTCTTTCCGTGTTTTCACCTCCGTTCTGTCTCATTACCAACACCTTTCAGGATCGAGCATGCTGCTCTTTAATGAATCTTCAACACCTTCTACATCATCATCTCTAAATCCATCGAGCCTATTTTCTTGAGGAAACAAAAAGAGATCATGTTGCTCTCATATAGATGATGTTCACTTCTTTAAAACGTGTTAAAACGACACGCAGACAGGAGGACATTTTTGACACAATCCTGATCAAATCCATCTGAAAAAAAAAAACCAAAACCAAAAAAAAAAAAACGGAAAGCTGGGGACTTTATTCCTTCACAGTAAAAATCTACAGAGTCCATGTCATTACCATAAAGTGTGTAAAAGGTTTGTTAAAAACACAACGTGAATGACTGAATCGTTTCCTCGAGGCTGAACTTTTGCGTTTGCACCCTGCTCATAGAGTCAGCATCTTGAGAGCTGGAAAACTCAACAGACCTCAGATACCTTCAAAGAAGGATTTTATTCACATTTCCACACTGGTTTGGACCAGTGACTCCGACATCGTTTCCAATGAGCAAAACGTGATGAAGCCTAGCCTTTGCATTTTTTAAAAAAACAAAAAGGATATTTTCCATCCTTCATAACTCATTATGCTGTGTTTTCTTACGTAACATCTTAGCTTGGGCTGTATGGATTCAAGGTGCCGGCGATGACCTCACAAAAAAATTAAAAATACCAACAGGGTCATTTCTCTTCAGAGGTCAAAGGATCACGCCTCTGAACTCTCTCTTTTCCTCATTTCTTGGCTTCAGGGTGATTGAAGATGAAGAGATGTTCACCTCCGATAGCTTCAGTTTCTGTTGTGACTGTTGTGTTTTGGCTTCTTTTAATTGTCACAGTAAACTTTTTGAAGCGTGATTGGAGCCATAATAAGGAGGAAACGTTGGCATCAGTGTGCTCTCACCACTGTCTCTGCACTGTGAGCTTAAGCAGCTCAGCTATAATGAATTCAGCAGGAATAACAACAAAAGAGATGGCAGCTGCTGTACTGTGAGTTCGACCTCAAAGATTGTACAACTTGGCACAACAGTTAAAAAAAGAGAAGAGAAATACTTCAGCTGTAAGTCTGAGAATCTGGACGCATACTGAAAGGTTTATTCCGACTTTAATTTTACACATGTGAGGGGAACTGTGCACCTCTTTTTCTCCATCTTTGGAATATGCATGTGATGTGATCGGGATGGATTTGTGTCCATCAGGAGGGAGCGTTTTCCGTCAACGCTCTTGTCAAACCCGGCGAGTGTATTTCGACTTTGATAGAGCAAAATAGAGCAAGAGGAGAGGAAGGGGAAAAATCTCCTGTCAGCTATTCTTACATAAAATATTAGACTTCTCATTGTTAGGAAGACTTGTGCTGAGAAAGCCTAAGCCTCTTGACTTATGAATTTTTAAAGTATCCAAAGACCGAAGAGAGGGGAGTTTTTCTTCCCCCTGCTGACCTTAATCTTAAATAGGTCTTGGAGACAGGTAGACTGATAAATGGACTAAAGTGATTCCAGTTTGAAAAGAAAAGGAGCTAAGCCCACTTTTTTTTTTCCTCTCCCAGCGTGGAGCTCTTATCGCTGGCAGGCGACAAACACAACCAAACTCCAGGTTCCACAGGAGCGTTTGTGTGCACGCTGCCAGCCGGGCTAATGCATAGATTAGTTTACAAGTTTGGCTCCAATGCCAATTGGATTAATCATGCTGGGGGTATTTCTGCATTGTTTGACGGGCTACATACGGTCAGCATCAGGCTGTCATGGACTTATGCTAAACCCTTCCTTTTTTCTGTGTTTATCTAAACACACTGTGACCGACAACGTCAGCAGAGAGGAATATTTTTTTTCCTCATGAAGCTCCAGAGCGGCACCTTCAGCCTTTGATTCCTAAGACAGCACCCATCTTTCGCCCTCGGGCTATGTCTTTAATATCAGGGCTCGTGTCACCCTGATCCCTCAGTTCAAAAGAGTCTGTGTCAATATCAAAATATCACTCCCAGAGACTGTATCTAATGCCTCTACACTGCGTTATCACTTTGAACTCGCTCACACAAAGCCCTTTTATTTTCCTGAGCAAAATTGGTTTGGTCTCCTTTAAGGTTTATTTGATTAAGACTGGAGCAGAGCATGAGAAATCAACCTTAAAGGAGGGAGGAGGGGGGGTGTCAGTGGCGTTCCTCGGTAATATTTACACCAATCCCTCGACTTGTAAATCATTTACGCATTTTCCCACTCACGTTTGACTCTGAAACCTCCAAGTCAAGCACGAATTAGGTCTCAGAATAATAAACAAAAGCTCCTGCTCGGACATTGTCTCCCGTCAGATCAGAGGAGGAGGGTCAAGAGCGAGCAGACCTCTAGGGCACCCTGGGGACTCCACAGAAACCCCTCACAGCTCTGCGGTGGGACCAGCACAGGCCTTTAATTGTTATTTCAGCCCCCTCTCCTCCCTCGTGCTCAGCCGTCCGCCCCCCTTTGCGGTGGTGTCCGGGCAAACAGAATGGTCCTGATAGCTTTGTAATGAGAGGCAGCGTCCGCAGGGAGCAGACTAGTGACTTCCAAATACATTGCCCTTGTTAGCAATGTTTGGCGCACTGCTCCGTTGTTACAGATGTCGGTAATAGAGTGCTAATAGAGATCCATTACCCTTAGGTTCTGTGTGTGTGTGTGTGTGTGTGTGTGTGTGTGTGTTGTCTGGGGGAGGGCAAAGAGCCCCATAAGATTACCCCCACTCCGCTGACCTCTGCCTCCCGCTCTAACTGATTATTTCATTTGATCACGCCCAAAGGTGGCGAGGAGTCCGGTTGATAAAGATGTGATTATCCGCCGCCGTTTGAGATCCAGCCTCGTATGTCGGCTTTGTAATGGGAAATATTAGAAGAGAGGAGCGGGGAACAATAGAATAACAAATTGTGTGTTGCCCTCAGGCCAGAAGGTAGACAGAAACATTAAATTAATGAGCCCAGAAGAACTTTGTCACAAATGAATCGTGTAAATACATTGATCTTCTCTCCTTTCCTTCGCAGCTTAATGATTTCTTCCCCTACCATTTTTACATCGCAGAGGAAAGGAAAAAACATGCTCTGTTTTTTTTTTACCGGCGCTGCCTCTCGGTAAACACTCTTCCTTCTTATCTGCACGCTGCCTTCTCCCTAGGCTATGAAGCAGATTTTTCATTTAGCTAAAAGCTCGGTAAGAGGTCTATGAGAATGATAATCCTACCACGGGCCGCAGCTGGCGTTTCCACAGCGCGGATGATTAGTCGGGAGCGTTTTGCATTCGACCTGGAGAAATTCTCTCAGTGGGAAGTTAGCATCCGCTTACTGTCTTTTTCAGCGAGGCCCCGCTCATGGCCCTGCTCCCCTCCTTTTCTGTCCCCCCCCCCCCCCCCCCCCCCCACACACACACACACACATACACACACACACACACACACACACACACACTCCAGGGGAGGCTTTTATAATAGATGATGAGGGAAAAATCGAGCATTTACCTCCCTCTTTCCCTCCCATCCAAATACCGTCACTCCTGTCACTGCACATGACGCCTCACGACCTTCGTCAAATATATTTCTAATTGCTTTTGACGCTGAATTGGCCCCCTGCTGCTGCAAAGGGCCCCTTTCTGCGGCATCAGGAAACCCCACCATCGGCAGGTATTCCCTCAGACGGAATTAAGGCGGCGAACAGGAGGAACAGGTCATGAATGCACTTATCTCATTTGTCTGACAGGTTTAAACGTTTATTAAAGGCCTCAGCCCTAATTCCCTCAAGCAGGTGTAAGCTTCCGTCGAGGTGTGAATTATATCCAATCGAGCAGATACGCTCGAATTATGATGAACGCCCAGCTAAGCTTCTCCAGGTGGAAATTGAATAACTCATGGTTTCTGTGCGTAATCCATCCGTGCATTGTCAAAGACAAATAGAAGAGAAGCGTCGTTTCCTCTGTCTTCAGAAACACTCAACACAATAAACTGTATTAGCAGCATTACGCGCCTCTCAAATTACACAAATACAACCACACAAAACCCAGACTCTTCTTGTAACACGGCCTCGTCTGGGAATCCTTTCATAAAAAGTACCTCTTAAATGTTGTTTGGCTCCATTTGGAATCCAACCCCAACAACCCGGTCTGCATTAGAGCCGTTTAAAGAGACACAGTGAGGAGACACATGGAGCTTTCTGCACTCGGGCTGCCCCCGGTCACATCACAACAGGCCCACAGTTGATGGACAATGTTCACCGATGCAACAAACACAAATGGGTGTTTGCTTTCCTCCGAGCGGCATCTGCCACCTGGCTTGAGTTTCTGACTATTCCTGAGAGGATTCACTTTAATAAAATAGACATTAATTTCACTAATTATTCGTCTATATTCGGACATTTGAATGAAGAATTTATGTTCTTCTACATAGCAATAAAATCGTGTATTTATGGATAAATAACACTCGTAAATATACATATTTCCCATCATTACGTATAGACATAGGCGGTTTAACCTCAGTGCCTCCACTGTTTCCTTGACACTGCCTCCTAGAGGACAAAGCCCCCCCCAAGGCTAAACAAATATAAATGTATGAAAATAGATATAGAGACATCTTTGTTCTGCCAGCTGCACTCAAAGGCTGGTTCAGTCCCATCAATGGAATAATTATCTGTTTGAAATAGCTCCTGATGGAAAATGACTGATACAGATGTTACTTTTATTTCCAGGAATCAAATGCCCGACAGTTACATTTCTCTCTTACATAGACCTACGATTGTGACTATGAGTAAACACCAGCTCCCCATTTTAGAGGGGAAGATGCGACCCTGCACATCAATCAGTTTCTTCCTACGTTTAGCAGAGTTGTCTAGAAACTTTGACCACATATATGACATGTATATATATATGACAGACTGCTCACTCTTTATGTTTGATTTCTGAGGCAGTAACATATTTGTGTCATGAAGGAACAAGAATGTAGATCTGTAAATCTTCTGTTGAGGGTCACTTGTTTGCGATTTCTGGGTTGAAATTTAAAGGTTGACGCGTTTGCTTATTGACTCTATGATTAAACGATTATTTAGCTCCAAAAACACTGGTAAACGAAGATGTCTCACCGTTTGAACTCCACACTAAAGAGGCATTCACAGGAATTAAAGAAGTTGTTGTTATTTGGTCTTTTTTTCCCCCTTCTGATAAAACAAATGTATTGTCAGTTCCATTTTTCCTTTCTCTTAAACCAGCCAAAGAAGCTCATGAGCAAGTGTGTGTGAAGTACAGATTTTAAGAGACTTGTGACCGCGTAGCAAATGTTTAACTGGAGGGGAAACTTTCTCCCATACTGAAGCTCCATTGTCATAGCGGGTTAAAAAACATGTCGGTTGAATACGATCATGTTACCAGAAGTAATGACGACCCTGACCCATTTGTGCGATGATAATTAGCCATCCGCAGCCACAGGGCGCTGACCTCCAACCACGGATGAAAACAAACCAGCTCTCTTTGTGATATCTAACATGCTGGAAACTCCCTTTCACTCATGTTTCACTTATTTTATTTTAAACCTACATACTGTTTAAATAGTTTCTAGTGTCTAAACTTCAATTATGTTCTCCCCTGATGTCTGACCTTGACAAATTCCAAACCAGCGTAGCGATAAGTTTCCATCAGCTGTAACAAAATCAACCTTAAGGGCCCTTTTCCGGATCAGATTGAACATCAAAACAACATACGGCGAACATTATTTCTCCTTTCTGATTGCTCCATCATTTCACTTCACGTCCCCGAGGCGACGTTTGACACGTTAGCACAAGATAAAGACTTCTGTCCTGCTCCGTTTCATCTTCAGCTGCAGTTGTGTAATCTGTTTGTAAATGAGTCACATGGATTTATCAGATGTAAAAACTCTTCAGCTGCAAGCCTGCGTGATCCTCCACTCTTATCGAGTTGGTCATCGTGATGTTGAAACGGAGTCATAATACAGTGAAACAGAAGATTAAGAAAGTCATTTTCTTTTTTCTTTTGAACATCTTGTCAAACCTCAAGGCAGAGTCGGATATTTGGAGACACTGAAGTCTCAGTTTTTGTCCCTGTTGCAAAGATGCAGAGACATAAATGTAATCATTTCTTCATAAGCATTCATGATCAAATCATTATTAATAAAGCAGACTATTTTAGGCTTTAAATTCACCATTTTCTTCTACCAACTTTTTAAAGACACCCCAAGGCATCCAAACCAAACATGTTTTAAGTGTATTTTGTATCATGATGTAGATCTTAGATCAATGAATTTAAGGAAACCCAAACTGGAACATCCCCATTCCAGGACGCTTTGTGGACGACGATCCGATCTGAGATTCATTTCATTGAGAAATTGTGACTCCCTTCAATAAGATCTGAACGAATAATGGGATCACAGCTCTTCTGGTTTCGATCCCTGCATCACACTGAGCCTCGATTTGTGTTGGGAAAATTGTGAGTGAGAAGCAGAAGAGAGACAAGATTAGAAACAGAGAAACCTGGCGGCGGCTGCGGTGAGCTATAAGCGCCGCCGCCCGACTTCCTCCACCGCTGTCTGTGCTGTAAGTCGGTTGAGTATCACACCTACCAGGCAGATAGAACATTCAAACACCGAGTGCCAAGATCTTTCTGTGGATTCCCTACTTCCAAATAGCTTAGGATAATTCTCCGTCTGAGCTAATACCTGGTGAGGAAGTAAAGCCTGAAGGATGGGATTATTTAATATGGCATTTTTAATGTGTGACACGCTAATCACATCTCAGAACAGGAATACTTCAACCATTTAACTTTCGTCAGGGGAGGAGAGAGACGTTTTTTGGAAGGGGGGGGGGGGGTAAGCCATCAAAAGAGACCCCCTCCCTCCTTCCACCGCCACCTCGTAGCCTACCGTAGAAACCTGCTGCAAAAAGCACAATGACACATTGTCGAGCGAGAAACGAGGGAGGGGGAGTAACCTCGAGTGCGTGAGTGAGGGAAGTTTTTATTCCGCCTGTTGTGGCGGACGCACGCGGCAACGCAGGGAGTCTTTCCTAAGCATTACACATCAATCCCAGGCCTAGACGGCAGACAGAATTACTCCTCTGTGTACCCATAATGATTTCACAATCCTTGCATATACCGGCGCCTGAATCTCCCACGGATTTACGGATAAAGCCAAGTTTTCCTCCCGGATTCCAAAGTTTAACAAGGTGAAGCAGACGAGCTCTGATTTGACCACTCTTGAGCTGCGAGATAATGCTGCACGCTTGACAGGCGACATCGCACAACGGAGGCGAAGATTTGACAAGGAGGGAAGGGTTCAGACGCGCTCGTCTCCGTATCTCCGTCATCTGTCTGTGATCATTAATGGTTAAACATCTGAAGCGTTGCTATTATATCAAGTTATTAAAACACTCTCTCTCTCTCTCTCTCTCTCTCTCTCTCTCTCTCTCTCTCTCTCTCTCTCTCTCTCTCTCTCTCTCTCTCTCTCTCTCTCACACACACACACAGACGCCGGCCTCTCTGTCTTTAAGGATCACACTCTGATAGCAGTGAGGAAATCAATGAAGGGCCAGCCGGTCTGGCAGACTTGACACGCAACAGAAGAAGGTAAATTATTGGAACTTTAATTACTTTGATCCGTCATGCATTGTAGCATTGTGTCAGCGAAGTCAATGCCATGACAGACGCCGAACAAAGGCCAGCGCTGCATTTTCATAACATCTTCACTCCCTTTTCCTAATGCCTGATTAAAGCCGGGGTGTCGACGACCAAAAGCCCCCAGCCTCTGTGTTTTTTATTTATTTCTCTCCTCCCTCTCCTCTGCCTCCATGCACTGATTTAGAAACTCATTTTGAAAGCTCTGTTTACCCAACTCATTACTGAAGTCAGGGATTGAATGCCGCTCTATTATGGGCCTCTGCACCACGGCTTTACAAACAAGCACAATGCGCCGTGCTATCACCGTTATCACATTGTACGGCCGTAATGTATCGTGCTGTTTTCCTCCCATAAATATAAGTCCATGTTTTCAGCTAAATTAAGAAGGATTTTCCTCCACAATGAAGCCTGTCCTTCTCTGAGTGGCCGCACAAGAAAACAATGACCAAAAAAACCCAACAAAGTAAATGAGCAAGAGTGAGAAATTCCTTTTTTTTTTTATCATTAAAGGGTGTTCAAAATTACTCCTTTCTTCCTCTTTTTCATGAATATTCTGCCACTTAGCGTTGGGATGAATCTGCAGGATTGTTCTCCGAGCTGATAAATGGCCAGCATGTGTGGTAATTTAGAAGCGCACATTAATCTCCAATCGAGGCCTAAGAAGGGAATAAATAGGAAGCAGGGGGGGAAAGAAAAGGTAATTGATATCCAGCAAATGGGCAGAGTGTGTTAAAAAAGTTGTGCAGATATAAGTAAGGCGATCATGTGCGTTATTAATGCGAGGGGAACAGGAGAGAGAAGTGCTTTGTTTTAATTCTTCATTCATACGTTAAGGACGATTAAGCAGAACTGTTGTTTTGAGCGGCTGAAGGGGAGAGCTCAGAGAAATTGTCAGCTGTCATCAAGAAAGGAACGCTGCTCTTCACTGGAGTCTTAATTCATTAGCGGATCAGGGATTTGCTAACTTCAGTCCTAATCGTCCGCCCAGCGCTCCACTGATGGTTTATATTTCTGTCTCAGGCTGATTTGTATTTTATTGTATTCTGCACTCCAGGATAATCCGGCACAATGTGACCAACTGGGCTTTGAGAGTCTTTCTCAGTTGTGGAGGACGGTGCGGACGGGGACTGTCCGTATGCTGCTGTGAGTCATTCACTGACACGACAGCCAACTGCTGCAGACTTTCTTTACATGCATACAACCAATACATACATCGCAGGGCCATTACAGGATTTTTGATGCAGTGTGGGTGTCACACATATCTGTTTGTAAGACCATCACGGTGCAGTTACAGAACTGATTTATTCATTTATTTTGGTTTTTATTATGATGTTTTATGGGAAGACAGGGAGGCTTGTGATTGGTTCATCAGATTGGTACCTCGTCGCAGACATTGGTTGATGTTTTTACAGGTTTACAGCTGCTACAGATTTTCGTTGTTCCTTTTTCAGAGCACATGATTTATTAATTCCTGTCAGGACCTGAAGACAATTTCAACCAGAATCTTTAAAAGTGCATTTGGAGAAAATGACCAGTTTCCCCGAAAGATCATTCTGAAAAAAATTACAGCCCATTTACACAGCTCACAGCTGCAGGCCACAAAGTAAGTAAAGTACTGGTGCTATTCTGTACTAGTCATGTAGACCTCTAAATATGTCAAAGTGGATCCCAGACTGAGAGAAGACCTGAAGTGAACCAGGACAAAGCTCCGATGTTTTTCTGCCTCACGCTCATCGATGGCTGCAGTCACATAGAAGAATAAAAAAAGTGCCTTTTGCACTCGTGACAGATTATGATTTAACATAACACACATAACATGATTAACTTATTACCTAAACCAGCTGCAACATTAAAGGGTTGCTTACACGTTAATGCATTAGTAATCCCATAATTTCCTCCACACATACTGATTGAACTGTGTGAAAGGAGACGTCTCTTCTCTTACCTTTGATGCTGGAATACAAAAAAACTGTTTATTCAACGCTCGACTTCTGCTTATTCAATTCTTATTTATTAGACTCATCACTGTATTCATCTTACCATCACGCAACCAAATCTGATTTCTTTTGAAAATGTTTTGCAGCCCAGGAGCTTTGAAATAGCAAACTACAAAAAAAAGATAGAAATTGAAAACAAACAAAAAAACCAAAAACAGTTTGCTTTTAGCAAGATGCTGGCACTTAACATTTAAAATCAAACGTTACTAATCGAGAGAATTAATTAGTTTTACAACAACTTTGCTTTAGTCCGATATTTTCATGAATAAGAAGTAAGATATGATCAACTGTGCAGAAAAAGTGTGTTTGTGTCTGAGTGTTTATAAGGATTGATTTGAATACTTTATTTTGGACTGCAGAGAATACCTGGAGGTGTAAAGCATTCAAGACATGAATGGTCTTGATATGCGCGATTATTTAACCCTTTCAGATGTGGAGCACGCTCGTTTGCTCATGGCTGTGATTTAACACAGCCCGCCGTCGGACCTGTTAACACTCTCACACGACGACCAGGACTGAAGAAACGTCCAGCCTCTGCTTGAGAAAGTTTTGAACCCAATCCGTCGTTTGAGTTTGGAGCGCTCGGTGAAAAAACTTCAAATGTGAAGACCCTCAGATGCAGTGAAAAAAATCATACTTCTGCCTTAATTTGTATTGATGGCCTGGAAGAAACCAGCATGCTTTGCAGTTCTGTGAGGGGGGAAGATGTTTAAGTGGAGATTAATTCAAATTTCTGCTTGCTCAGTACTTGTAAAACTAAAGCAATTTATATTCCTTCTCTTAACGATCCCCCCTTTCTCTGATTGCGGTAATGTAATCTAATTGTAATTATGATACTATCTGAATCATGCAGACCTTAACATGATTGGAGCTACTCATTGCATTAAAAACTAATTTTTGAATAATGATGAAAGGAGCACTGGAAAATGTGGAAGTATTACATTTTTTCTTTATCTCTGTTTTGTGGGGGGATCTTGTTCTCTCCCCCCTCGCCTTTCCCCTCTTCCTCCCCCCCGCCTACAGTCTTAGCTTGGGTATAAATGACAAGAAGGAGTGGTGGAGGGGTGCATGATGGGAAATGGACCACCCCAATTAAACGTATCAGGCTCATCAGTGGCTGCAGGATAGAAGAGTACTGCTGCGAACAAGTTCAGCGTCGTCCCACGAGGTTTAGCTTATCATCACACATGTGCCTCCTACACCATGTTTCACCCCCTCACCCAGCACCCCGCTCACCTCACCCGAGAGGGGAGGAGGGGGAGCTGTTCCTGCTGGAACGATAAGACTGAAGGAGAAGATGTAGAAGTAGTAGTTTGTTCCCTCTGGAGTTTAACATTTTTATTTGGAGGAAAGTAAATGTGTAAAATCTAAAAAACAGGGTGACAATCAAACCTCTAAATGGTCTGATTGAATCCAGCACTGGATTTGGGTAACGCACAGTGACACAGAAAGAGCAGAAAGCGTCATGCTCTGCAGAGTGAACGTCTGTTTCTCTCAATGAAAAAGACCTGAAGGAGTTAAGAAAGCATCTTTTCAACAGAAAGTCAGACCTGCTTGTCATGGAGAATTTTAATGAGATATTCAAGTCGTCACACTGATACATGAAAGTGTCATCTTTTCTGTACACTGAGATGCTCTTACACTGCTTGTATTGAGTGAATCTGTGCAGAACGGCTGCTGATGGCGGCACAGAGACACTGTGACACTTTGAGCTCTAACAGGATAAAGAAGGTGCTGCACCTGCAAGCCGTGTTCAACTGTAACCCCCAGGTTTAAGGATCATTTTTATCAGAATATGCCTCTTGTGCAATCTCATTTTAGAGGCCAAAAACCCGACCGTGTGGACCTGGAGCCTTTTCACAGCGCTCAGAAGCAGACATGAGGCCGAGGTGAGAGAGCAGCAGCAAGGAGGAAGAGGACAGATAACGCTGCAGCTGTCACACTCCTGAAGGTAAAGCATTTAATGTATGAAATGAGGTGCTAATGCAGTAGTGGCAGGCTGGGTGCAGAGGCTAATGGGTGCTGAGACACTGTGAAAGTCTGAGCAGCAGAGACAGGCCCCTTAAATCATGCAGGCGGGAGATAATTCACCTGCATCCTCCTGGTGCTGTAAACAGGTAGAGCCCACACTTGTGGAACAAATCTGCAGGAGAGAAGTGCAAAAGAGAGAGGGCAGGCGTGTTTACAGAAGTAAGAAATGATGCTCGACACCTCCATGATCGTGTTAGGTCTCTGTTCAAGGTGGAGAAGGTGCAGGCCATCAGAAATGTGCAGCGAAGGGAGTCAAATCTGGTCAGGGAAGCTGCTGAAAAAAGGTCAAACAGGTCCCTCTAACTTCAACAGACATGTTGCAAAAAAAAAAAAAAACATTTTGCAGGGAGCAGCTCAGCTCTGTTTATATGTAGCAGATGAACAGCAGTTTGAGACTTTCACATTTTCAACTCTCTGTATTTCCTTGCCGTAAGGTTTTTCTTCTGAATGAGTTTCTCTTTGTTGTTGCACATTAACTTGCTTTCCCAGCATATACTAGATACTAAATACTAAAAACATGTCCAGAAAACACTTGGCTGCGAATTCTCGTTGCCCAGATCTTCTCTTCTCCCCTAAAACTCCTGATGCGGTTTGAACAAAACGTGACTCTTCACTCTGACACTTCCAGAGTGAAACATCTGTCAGAGGAATAAAAAACAGTGAAAGCGCTTTCCTTTCTTCCAGTCTTTTATGTTTTGCACATACTCTGTGCTGAAGAGCCATACAAGAGCTGTGGCTGTCATGTAGCTCGCCGTGTGGACACGAGGCTTGGTGGAGCATTTGGTAACCTCTGGTCATTGGACCATGGATGTCACATGGCAGAGCAGAAAAAGGCAGATAAATAAACATACTCCGCTGTGATGGAAAGTCTGTCCATGACTTTATCACCTGACAGAAGCAGCCGTGTCGTGGACGCAGTCTGAGACCCCCCTTCACCTTTCTTTAACATGGCTGAAGGATCTTCTCAAACCCCCCCAACCCTTAAAAATCCATCTGTGCATGTATTTTTCTCTCCTGTTAACGCACAGACACACTCAGCTCGTTGAGCCGTGTCAAACACGCACAGATCTGCAGCTCTTCATCTTCTCCTGCCTCGCCTCCTCGCCGCCACCTGGGTGCTGCAGTGGCTCCGAGGCGAAGATGTGCAGGACCAGGAGGCTGTGTGTGAGTGTCTCAGTTTGTTTGTCTGCTCAGGGCATGAGACATGTTTTCATCAGAAGAATTGAAGCGAACACACACACACACACACACACACACACACACACACACACACACACACACACACACACACAGTGTTTCCAAAAGTCAGAGGAGGTAAAAGAGTGAAACTGTCACCTCATCACGATCTGACAAAGTTTAATGGAGAGTTTCAAAAAGTGGACTCGTCATCAAAATTTCCCCGCACATGAACAGGCGTGTAATTGTGAATTTGTCAAGAAGCAAATTTATTTTAAAAAGCAGATCAAACATGTCCTCAGTGTGGAGTGAACACAGCAGGAAGACAGCAGATATGAAGAACATCCAGACATCGTCAAAGTACGGTCTTAAAAATAAACCTCGTCGGTTTGTTGCACCGCGTGAGCTTTAATGTGTGCACTCTAATTCAGTGAACGTTCACGTTTAAAAAAAACCAAAAACACACCATTAAACGTGGCAGAAAATCGACTATAAATGTTTTATCATTGTTATTGTTGACTGCGCCTTTAAAAAGCCATTCTTCCATTTGTGTAAATGCTCAGGTGCGTTCTTCATTATGAGCCTCTTCTTTATGGAAACCAGTGATGGCTGAAAAGAGGACGTTCTCTCTTTGTTAACCCTTTAAACTCTGTGCGTGAATTTGTGGTTTTGTTGCAAATTGCGTCTTTGAATTCTGGGAGGGATGTAACGATTCAACTCACGATACGATTTATTTTGGGTGTAAACAGCTTCCTGCTTATTGTCTTTGCTGCCCAGGTTCTCTCCGTTAAAACAGACAAATGGACACGTATCATCCAACATGCACAGAGTTCAGAATAAATGGGACAAAAAGGCTTTCAAACGAGCCGTCTCAAGGTCTCTTTGTACAATAGTTTAAACCCTCCTATCAGGGCCTGAACATATTAACCTTAGACTAATCCCCTTCCACCGTGAAGGAGCCTCTATCACAGCCTGAGCCGTAGGTGTAATTTGCTCCCTGATATCAATCTGACCTCTTTGTATTTCCTTAAGTACTCAGGAATTAGTTTGGGAGGAGGCGTGTGGGGAGGTTTCACTCTGAGAGGAGGGTCACAGGAGAGCCGGAGTGTCGATGAGACGTGATGATCAGGTTCTGTCTCTCTTCAGTCTCGAGGGTTTTCCTCTCAAAGACTCCCTGATTGGACTCTGGACACCCTGCAGATGTCAGCAGCTGGTACAAAAAGGGAATCTGCCTAATAAACGTGCTTCCATCAACACCAGGACATATGTTCAACCAGAGAGATGCTGAAGGAATCTCCATATGTGTTTGATCCATCACTGACGAAGAGGATCTGAAGAGCTTTAAAGTAAACATGTTTGTTCTTTCTTTCGGAGGAAAACAATAAGAAGTCAGTTTTAGAGAAATGTTTGCTACTGAAGTGAGAGATGTCAGAAGGCCTGCAGGAGGACCTTTAAACACTTCCTCATTATTTAGTTTCAGCAGCACACGAGACGCTCCTCACATCAAGTCAGACGTGGAAAAATAAGGTTGGAAAAGAGCAAAAAGGAGGTTTTTGTTCTCTTGTCTTTTGCACCTTTTTACAAGGAAAAGTTTTGTTTTTTGATTATTCAAACAATCAAAAGTGAGCTTTTTAGAAGCAGTGTGCTTCAACACATTGAACCCAGGTGGATCAGGCAGCCGACTTTCTCTTAGTAACAAACAATTAGAACTGGATTCTTTGTGGCCTGTGCATCCATTAATTTCACTCTGGTGGAGAAATACCAGAAGAAAGAATGAACAAATGAGGGAAGAAGAAAAGGGGCAAGGATTGGATGGAAGAGTCCCTCAAACATATTTGATAATAGTGTTTTTCTTTTACTTTTATTTAAAAAATGAACCAATATCTTCAGAATATTTCTCAGGCTTTGTAAAGGAAAGAGACAATTAAAAGAGAGTTGTATTGGGCGGGCAGCGTGCATCAGTTAATTTCCCCCCTCGCTGGAGCAGTGTGAAGACCGTGCAAGGTGGGATTGAAGGGGGGGGGGGGGGGCTCTGGTCTCTAAGCAACAGCATCCCCCTCCTTTTCCAACATGTCAGAAACCTTTGCCCCCCTCCGGCTCCAGGAAACTTTCCCTAGGTGTCTTTTTACACCGCTGCCGCCTCCTGATTGGCTGTCGGCTTCCACTGGCTGTCAACCGCCTCCCTTAAGGGAACCTGGCAGATCTGTAGGAGAATAAAAAACAGAGAGAGGGGGGGCGGGAGAGAAAAATCAATTTTAAGCTCACATGCCCCACTGGGTGCCAAAGCCACTTCGGGGATCCTGCAGGATGCTGGAGTTGACAGGATCTCACTTCCAGAGGTAGAAAGGTGACAAACTCTATCACGGGGAGAGGGCGGCGAGCAGGCCTGGGAGGGCTAACCTGTTCTCGGGGAAGGCTGACCTGACGTCGTATCGAACCTATCTATCTCTCAACATCAGCCAAGGTGCCACGGGGGAGCTGAGAGCCAACGACAGAGGGAGGGAAGTTATAACTGAACAGAGAGCGAAGGAGGGGAAAAAAAGGAAAAAGTGGCAGAATTCAGGGGTGTAAATGATGAATTACTTTTCATCAAGTGAAGGGAAACATACTCCGGAACAATCCAGAAAACGGAGCAGGGAGACTCTGACCTCGTGCTTCAGAGCAGCCAATATCTTCATTCAAGAAGACAACCATGAAATTACACAGAAAATGGGATTGTCATGAGCGGGCCCTTGAAAATCTCGGTGTACAGTCATTACGGCGCGGGAAAAAAAGAGCCTTCATCCACACATCATACACCCGTAAGAGAGGGGAAGCAGGGTGTGTGTCTGCAGGGACAGCTGCTGGAAACCAGAGGCTCTGGGTTCCTCTAATGAAAATGTTTCTTACCGCAAAATCTTGGACTTTAAGTTCACAGAAACAAACATCATCCTGCTTGTTTTTTTGTTTTTTTGTCCTCATGCATCCTCGCAGGAATGTTGACGAATGTTTCTGGCGAGGCGGTGTAATTAAATGAGGACTGTTGTTTCTCTCACATCTGAAAAATCACACACCACTGACAAAGCAGATGCATGCGAGAGGAAGGCGAACGCAGGGCCTAATGAGCAATCAAATAATAATTAGGAAAGCAGATGAAAACAAGGAGGCGCAAGATGTTCAGGTTTAACCTCTGAAATACCTGAAAAGGCTCTTCAGTACATGAGCGACTTAAACGCACACAAGGGAGAACATCTCTGAGAAAGGAGGAGATGTTTGACTCCTGGTAATATATAACCATAATTACAAGGCTTGCATTGACTGTAAAATATGCACAGAAGAGCTTTAAACCCCAGTTAATTGACTCCTCATGCAAAACTTCATTTAAGTGATGAATAACGTTTGTGTACAAGTCGTTCTCTGCAGAAATGGGCGGAATCAGTGACTGGACGTTTACTGGACATGCAGGTCGTTTCCCTTTATGAATGCTGATTTAAAATGTTCAGGTACTGTAATGCATCTTGGTAAGACAGTGCTTAGTGGTGGTAATTAGCATATGCTAGTTTCCCTTTAAGTTACATATTCAAGTTATGGAGTCTGATGATTTTTAATCCCCTAAAACCGAGTTTATTTCCAGTCAAAGGATCCTCGTTGGGGTTTAAATAAGCACAAACTAACATAGACTGTAGTTATGCAGGAAGGGAACTTTGTTATTTCTGGGCTGCTACTAGATGAGTTCAGCCCTTTTCAGACCAAACTGACCAGCCCGTTCTAGTTGACTACGTCAGCTTCTTCAGAGGCCCAAAGCTTCAAAATTTGACACGCCTTGTTCTGTCCCACATCCTCTCTGAAAGCTGTCCTCTCAGTCTTTGTATTAAAGTGATTAAAATCTGTCAAGGTTCAAGACGTTGATCTAAAATCTTCTTGGACTGGCAGTCAGGTGTGATGGATGGGCAAAGCAAACATTTTGTGCTGAGAGTGAAACTTTGAGTGAAACGTGAAGTAGTTGTTGCAGTCATGTTAATTTCACACAGTAATATTTTTTGTGCTTGAACATAAAAATGATGCTGCAGTGATACATGTGGAACAAGAGGTGTCAGTTTGAATGTTCGGTTTCGTCGAAGTCGTCGGGATGGTTGAGCAGAATCCTATTTATGAAGGAAAAAGAGGAAAGTGGGAGGACTTGGACGGGGAGTGGGAAGGTGGGGGTCTATCTTCAAATCCGTCTCCCTGAATGCCGGCTGTACTCTCAAAGCAGAGAATTAACGAGACGAAGAAAAAACCGGGCTGCGTGGCGGGGAAGCGATGTGTCCGTGGAAAGTATTTTGAAGGATCTGTAATTTTCAAAGTGCTCTGCATTTAAATGTCCCTTTTATTCCTAAACAGCCTTAAGACACTTTTCAAACTGCTCGATTCACATAATTAGATGGGGCCAACAGATGACTCTCTCACTGTGCCACACAGCCATTAGAAAAGGGGTCATTCTCTCCGCAGAATGGCTACTGTTCTCACTTGTCATTAATTTGCCACTTCAAAGCGGCACGAGCATCTGACACCGCCGACAAATGAAATAAGTTACACTTATCTCAAACGGCCACCATTACGGCTGCAAACTTTTCAACTCCAATCACACTCTGGCTTTTTAACAGTCTGTTGGAAGCGTGCTTATGTTCTCCAGAGTAAGATGGCATGTCAGGGAAGAAGAAAAAAGAGCTGCAGTGAAAATGAAAACCCAGCTCAGTCTCCACTGGATGGGGTTCGAGAGCGGGGACATTCATTTTCCTGCCTTCAAACAGAACACCTTCAACATAACAAAACGTCTCCTTTTACATTTATATTTCTGACCGATAATGTTGGTTCAATTTAAAATCCTCTTTTATAGTCTCTCAGGACTGTAGCTGTTGGGTTCTTCTCATGGGTTTTTTATTTTAAACAAAAACAAACAAAAAAGTTGATTTGATTTTATATCGAAATAATGATGCAGAGAACCTTTTTCTTGGGCAGATTTTGGGTGTCAAGGTCAACAAGGAACAAAATACCCATGTAAAGCTATCTCCATCTTAAAATTAAATTTTAATTTTATGGTTAAATTTAAAAAAGATAGCTCTTTTATTCTGCGATTTACAAAGCAGGGTGACACCTCTTTATAGCTTAATAAACGCTGAGTCGTTTAGTTTCAACAAAAACATCTAAATGACAAAAAAGCAAAGAAGCGGATCAAATAGCTGAAACAGCCACATAATGAGGCAAACATCCATTTATTTCGAATTGGATTTATTATGGGTAAAACTCTTCCTTTAAAATCAAGCAGCTGAACACCACTGACATGACTTGAAAAATGACTCAAAGTGGATTTTATTCTGAAAATATGAAGCTTTTTCAGGGACAATAATGTGGCACAGTAGAGCAACACTTTTATGTTCCACATGTTTAAATTAGTGTACAGTTTTACATGGAAGGATTGTGTGCTATAAAATCCAAACTATTTGCGCTGTGTCTCAGCATTTTTAGCTTGAACTGACTCCGTTCACAGCAGACGTTGGTTCAGTTTCCTTTATTGTCCCTTCAGGGGAAAGCAGCCTCGCAGCAGCCATTAAAAATACAACAGAAGACGTGCTTCAAACAACTTAGAAGGCCAGATAAGGCTGCAGAGGAACACTCGTGCTTATTATTACACACTGATTAAAGATAGTTTATGAGCTTGGTTTTCTGATTATGTAATGTGTATGTATAGGCGTCAAACCGAGGCGGTCTGAGCAAACACGGTTTTACAATTGTTTAGGACGTTTTATGCAAATATTTGGATTATTGCTCGTAAATATTAATATATATAGTTTGACATTTTTGTAGACTCTTTGAGTTTTAATTAGTAAAATGTGCATAAAGAATAATATATTCCTGTCTTGAATAGCAGTTTATCTGAATCTCCGCCTCTCGGCTTGACAATGAACCATCATCAGAGGACGGCCAAGGTTTCCCCTTTCCTCCAGCAAACAATTTGAAAAATGTAACGCATGTTTTTATTTTATTGATGCATCTGGATCTTCAGATATTAGTGAACTTGCATCACAATTAGTGATGACATTAAGGGCCAAACATGCAAAGGAAGCCTTTAACTCATCAAAGGCCTCCGTTTATTTTTCTTCGTGTCTACTTCGAGGCCTCTTTCAGTTGAAATTTGTAAAAACCTGCACAAGGAACAATGTCTTCCTGTCTTGAACAGCATCTCCTCTCCTTGTCTTTACACACAACCCTTTGTCAGTCGAGCGCTGAAGTTTCAATCCCGCCATGGTTTCCGTTTTCCTCCCAGGAATGTTTGAAATGCTATCAAAGAGTTGGCGTCTCCATCAAAGAGGTAAACTTTAAAGCCTTCCACCTTTGCTGTTCCCCCTCCTCCGCCTCTTCTTCCTTTTAATCTGGCGGGGGTTTGGCAGTCGAAGGTAAATAAGTGTGAAATGGGACATGTGTTTTCCATCCTTTCCCTTTGTCACACATGTTCTCCTCTCTCCATGATTAACATTCCACCTCCTCCAGGTCCCTCTCGCGCAGGTCGGCCTGCCAAAACACTCCCCGGCCACCTGGAATTACAGAGCGTTCAAAGCCTGTACTTCCTGTCCATCTGACATCCATTCAGCCTATCAGAACCCCCCCTCCCACTCCCCCAAAGTATAGGATGACAGGACCCTGGCGTTTGTGTTTATTCTGGACGACTTAGCTCTTTCTGATCGACTGTTTATTGCTCTTCGTTAGACAGTGGTAATTATTCGAATAATACGCCAACAAAGATGAGTCCAGAGACGTGCGCCCCCAGAAGAAACATCTTGAGAACATCATTGGACAGGATATTAAATAGCTGCTGAAGGATAAACACATTTTCAAACAACGCAGGTCCCAGGTTCTATCTTAAATAAGAATATACCTTCAACAACTTGAAGTCATGGGATAATTGATTGTGATATATTCATAGGTTGTTTTATTTACCTTCCACCCAAAGACCATCAGTCTGAAGTCTTTAACTAAACAAATCTCCGTTTGCTATTGCTACTGGCTCATTGGTTTATTTCTTAATGTCGCCTCTTGTGATGGCACGTCGGTCACATCTGGGACTCCATAAACGACTCCAGGCGTCCTACCGATCTTAAGCTGGATGGACACGTGCTCCTTTTCATGATGAAAGGCAGTGATGGGATTATTACTGCACTTTAGCTGACAGCAAACAGTGGGACCCCCCGCACGATAAATGAGGGGTCCCATCGACATTTTCTGTCCACTTTGATGCATTTAAGCTATTGGACAGTGGTTTCACTTTACTGTACATCATCTGATAGAAGTCAAGAAATGGTTTCCAGATGGAGAAAAAACATCCACACTTTTACATCCATCGTGGGGAAGCTTCTTTGTTGGGATCTTTTAGGCAACACTGCCCAAAAAGAAGAAGAAGAAGAAGATATCCTCGAGAGCAATAAATCATTAAATATGTAAACCCACGCTCCTTCATTTGGAGCCACAGTTCTTGTAGTTTTAAATAAAATTGCAAAAAGTGAACTTTGCTCTTTGACTATCTCTACCTGTAAAACTTGTTGTTTGATTTTATATTAATAAATTCCTCCGAGCTCGGTCTATAGTGTTGACATTTGCTATCCTTGAACACATAAAACTGTCTGAACACTGTCAGCCTTACATGGCTTCATCTTTTACATGTTTTGAGCTGTCATCCATTTTCACTGCTTTTCCAAATCTCTCATTTTGGACCCAAACAGCTCAAACGTCCTTGAACAGGATTCAGGAGCCGCTCAGGTCGTTATTTTAAATCACAGCCATGTTGATTTGGATGCGAGCTGCTTACCTCCGTGTTTTGAGTCCTTGTACCTTGGCAGGCGGGTCGTACCATATGGCAGAACTAAGTGTCGATTATCAACCAATCTCATATATCACACACACATCCCATAAAGCCGGATATTCATCACTCGTGTAGCACTCTGCTGTTTTTTTCTCTCACTGATAAGTAATGACAGATGAACAGCCTACCTACAGCTCCACTGATCCAGAAATATCCAATGTGTTTGAGGGCCGTGCCAATAGTCTGTCTTTTTGTCATTGACGCACAAATGTTACTCAGTGGTGGCAGAAATATAACGTCTGATGCTTTTCACCTCATTTTCACTTCATTCTGTAGATCAGAGACACGCAGAAGATGTGCAGGGACAGGAGGACAACTTGTGTTTGTTGAAAAGGAGGAGAGTACAGTTCAAATGTTGAGACTGAATTTAGAGCACCACAGGAGGAGGATTTTTCAAATTGTAAAGAAAGAAGTCAGACTCTGATTGAAGGACAAAGTCAGTGTTAAAGGATCTGCCTGCTACGATTACATCTTTACTTCCTGCACAAATATTGACGTAGGACTTGAGTACTGAGATTTTGCTTCCTCAAAGTGTCCAGAAAAGAAAAATCTTTCTCCTGTGATTTTTTCTAGCCTGGCTCTGACACTTTAAGATCTAAGATGTTTACAGTGTGTTATTGTTACCTGAAATGTTGTAGAAGAGCCAAATATTCCCCTTGAATCCACGCAGTCAAGTCGAGCTTTAGTTAGAGCTCTATTAGGACGTTTATTTGGATTACTGCGGGGAGCTCGGGAGGGATGTACCTCGTCCTCTCCGAGTGGGACTGAGGAGCATGCTCAGAACGCAGAGGCCAGTCTGGCGCTGATTGAGGACTGTGACAGATCCTACTTAGGAAGATTTCAGTCGGACTAGTCCTCCTATTTTAAATGTTGAATTTTGGTTGGCAGATTTACTGCATGTAAGTGTAGTAACTGAAATATAATGAAAAAAATAACCTAACATAGAATCTGTTCTTTCAGGTCCAAGACTTAAACGCCTGCATCAACATTAACAACCACAAAAACAGTAGTATGAATGACACTCACGGAGGTACGAGTGGGTTTTTATGTCTTCATATGTTCCTCATTTCCTGTTTCTAAGTCTCATGTAAAATATGCAACAGCCTGAGCGTGTAGATGAGAGTGAATATTATCACATGTCATGTCAGGATGATCAAAAAGCTTAACGAGTGACACAGATATGATGATTACCTATGTGCCCGTCTTTGTAGCTCTGCTGCAGAAAGGCTGCCAGTTATTAATGCAGCACTTAATTAGTCATAATTTTATACAACTAATTTACTCAGGACGCATTAAATAAACATAGATGTCTAATTAGAATATTGTGTTCAACTTGTTGGATGGAGCGCACACACACACACACACACACACACACACACACACACACACACACACACTCACACACTCAGCCGGATACCTTAGCAACTGATACTGCCTTCAGCATAACAGAGTGAGAGTGATTAGCATACACAAATACTCCTGTACTGTGTGTGTGTGTGTTTCAGACGTTAACAGTACGAGTGTAAAAGAAGCTCTAATTCCAGGATCAGCTGCAAAGTAAGCAATATAATGAAGGACAAAGGTCAAAACCACAGCACTGTGACGACAGATATTTGTTTATTTTTGTCGTTTTTATGCTGAATAAGCTTTGCTCTTTCATTTCTCGAGCTTCACTTCCTTCCACCGTCTACTGCTCATGTCTTTAGGAGACAGTTTGCACTTTTTCACAGCTATCAGAGCACTTTAATTATATTTCTTTCATGAATTAGTATATATCGGCAAGAGCTGAGAACGTCTGTGTCCTATTGGATCTAAATAAAACACAAAGACAGTCATGAACATTTAGCAACATATCCTTGTCTGTTACACTGGAAATTAAATCTCAGATTCAAAATGTTCCTTCTGAAAACACAGCTCAGATTTATGTCAACGATCAGTCTCGTCAAATACTCCTCAGATTCTGCACAGTTAGCAATATCTCCCCTTAAATACGGAACATAAATTCAGAGTGTGATTTTTTTTTAGAAATGATTTTCTCTTGGACATTGAATCAAATCTCACCTGTGAGAGATCTTTACAACCCCAGCAATCAGCCTGTAGATTTAGACTTTATTATTATCCCTTACAATATGTAAATGAAATCCTGTGTCTGTATTCACAGCTACACCTGGTAATACTTTGAATAAATGTACAGAAGAAGTCAAAGTAGACCTTTAAATAGCGACGTTCTTGAAGAAGAAACGTGGCAGTAAAAACCTGCAGAGTGATGTTTTGATGAATGTCTTTTTTTATGTTTTACTGTAAGCACACAGCTCTCACTGCCTCTAAATGCAGATTCTCCCCTCCACCTTGAGTGCCGTGGTGTTTGTCAGCCCGCAGCAGTCATCAGCAGGCAGCAGCCGGCGGGCCGCGGCGCCGGCGAGCAGTAGGACAGTGCATTAATGAAATGTTAATGGCTGAATTAGGACTGAAATAACCAATCTAGCCTGGACTCCTGTGCGAGTCCATTAGCATCTGTGCTACATGCTGGGGCAAATGACAACACTACCCACTCCACCCCCCACTAACTCTACCCAGGGCAGAGACCACAGGGCCGGGGGCCCATGCAGGTAGATGGCATTGGAGGATGGGGGGTGTACTCCATCTGCCTGACCTCTGCTTGTTGGCTGCTGGGAGAGCGTCAACAAATGATTTCCAAATGAAACAGGGTGACACGATCGGGCGTCTCTCTCTGTGATTGATGAATGACACCAAGGACACTCAGACATGTGCGTCTGATGTTGCAGTTTGTGTTTGTCTTTCAGCGGTGTTGAGAAGCTCGTCGGTTTAAAAGTTAAGATTTTAGGGCCTTAGAAGACTTGATATGTAGCTCGCTGTAAGTTAACAAGATGACCTTTTTGGTTCTCAGGACATGAGCACAAATGATTGGATCTTTTGGAAATAATAGTGAAAATAGGCTACATTGGAAGTTACTGGTTGTTCATACATCAATAAGATTTGAGGTGTTTTATTTATTGCTGCCACTTGCACTGCTCCTTTATTGACATCCAAACTGAGGGAACTTGCCTCCTAAGATGAGTCCTGAGATTAAAAATACCCTCCAGCACTCTGAGTATGTGTCTTCACTGATTTAGAGACCTTTGGACTCTGTCTCTTTAAGAACTAACCAAGAGGTCAGCGGCGTCCCTCATCCGTCTAAATGAATGTAGCTCAGGATCACTGAGGTCTGATCTTGATTTGGATTTGATTTAATTACCAGTATATGAATGCATGTCTTGCTTTGCTGTAATGCTGTTATTCTACATCATGGAAAGTGTAATTGAGACCACACAGGGCATTATGGGCCAACATTACGGCTGAGGAGCTGAGTGATGCGTCTGTGCTCGACGCGCTGCTCCCTGTTTCTTAATTAGAAACCGGGATCAAAACGTCGCTGCGACAATCACACAAACAGGTTTGCTTTGCATCTCAGGAGGGCGTGTCATGGCCGCCCCCCTTTCTCGATAAATCTGCCTGCAAACATCCACAGATACTTCATGAAAAAATCGAGATACATTAGAGCTCTTAACCTGGTAATGTCTTCTAATTGGAGAGAAGCTGTAATCGGTTTAAGCATTAATCAGATTGGAGACGCTCATGGTTAAGTGTTGTGCCAATGCGAGGTTTCCTGTCCGAGTATGAAAAGAGTTTTTGTTGGAAATAAATGTGTTTGTCCCCTCGGAGCTCATTATGTGATCATGATGACCTTCAGATTCAACGAGCAAATACGCACTTAGTGATTGTACTGTTGGCTTTGCGGGGAATTAGCCCCGCTAAGCATGTTCAGGAAGAGGATTGCATTCTTCCACCTTATATATAACCCCGCTTTTATTGACATTGCATTAAGCAATTTGAATAATGACCAAATTCAGTCCCAGATTGGGATATCTCTTACAGTAATCTCTTTAAACCGAACAGGAAGAGCCAAATGAGCCTCTATCAGCCGCTGAAGAAATGAGTGTACGTGTAATTAGCTTGTTTCAGTTTCCAGGTGCACTCTGGTACAACCCTGTAGAGTTAGCCTTACATCTTACTGTTTCTTTAAGAGCATGCTTTTACCCCATGTGTGTGTGAAACTTTTTCCATGTGTTAATATTTTGTTATTATTTGTATATTATGTTTATGCTATTCAAACTGTTGTTTCAGTACCAAAGAGCAAAAAACAAAAAAGTTTTAGTCCACAAATATAACAACAGAAGTCTCTCACTTACTGAATGACTTCTTTAAAGGCTCATGAGCATATCAATATTTGTCATAAAAAAATAATTCACCATTTTCAACATTTTTGGATGTTTGGTGACAAAACAAGTATTTTTAATCTTTGACCTGATATTTAAATGTAAAAAAGATTGGATTCTTGTCTTTTTTTATTTCTGCAGGTGTCCCTTTCTAAAATAGTTTGTGCTCATGAGGCACTTGTCTTACTACATCTTTATGTTTTCTTTACCGTTCTTGGCTGCTTGAAATGAGCTCTGAGCTAACGCATGTTCTGACGTCTTTTCCTTCAGTCTGCTCACTGAGCTCTGAGTCGACCAATGAGATGATTTCTGCCTGCAGAGCAGCTCTGCCTCTGAGGAGCGTTTGCATAATTAAAAGTGGGATGTACAGTGTCATGTCTTGGCTGGATGGTGACACAGTACAGGAAGCTCTGCTGGGGCTCAAACATGTGAAACATGTCTGCAGCTACGTCCATCTTCTCCAGCTGTACCTTTAAGATATCGTCTTAAACTAAAGGTCAGTGTGGACACAGCAGTGAGGGAATGTTTTTGCATTATGCAGAAAGCTTGTAGGTCTAAGGGCAGCTTTCACTTTCACTCAGCTGAAATTCAAAGAGAAATCACATTGATGTAATAGATGTAACATCAGCACGGCTTTCAGAAAACAAGACCCGGAGGAAAAAAAAAAAAAAAATCATATGGACGGGGAAAAAGGTTGTCACCTTCACCTTGCGTACTTGTCATTCGCCCAGCGTCAGGTCATTAAATTCACATTAGCCCTCTCTCTGGGACCTTCGGATGCTGTTAGTGCACCTAAAGCTGTGTGGCAGTAAAAAGAATCACAACTTCCTGCTCTCTGCGATGGGGGAAAAGACATATAAAGGCAGCTATGCGGCACTTTGCATTCTGACACTGGATCATTACGGTCTCTCATGTCTGTTTTTTTTGCTTTTTTTTTACTTTCCCGGGGTCGATAATGGAGACCGAGGGCACTGGAGAGACGTTGGCCATGTCCATTTGTCCGTCCCCTGGAGGGCAGAGCTGGATCCAAGTCAAAGTTTTAGATCGCTGCCTCTGAGATGGCATTAACTCCCCGTCTCCTGGGCCGGCCGCGTGAATCATTTATTAGCAGAAACCTGCGACGGACGTTTCAAATGTCGGATCACGTTAGGAGCATGTCCCCAGATTATTCAAGGCAGCACAAAAAGGTAGCCTGGGTGGCAATTTGTCATGTGGAGTGCTTACTTCATGCTGCAAAACAATGTGTCACAGCTGTGCTGCTCAGCCAAGGTGCACGAGAACAGGCTTCCAAGATGTTACATGAAGCAAATCTCTGGCAGCCAAAACTCACACACACATCATACATACTGAAGCTTTCTTTGTTGGTTCCAAAGACAAGCTGAAGTCAATTATTTTCTATTTTCATAAGCTTCAAAAGTGAGAGACAATTACACAATTCTTCAGGGGAAGTGGCGACAATGACCTTCAGTGTGTTTATCTGGCCACGTCTGACATTGGCCAACCCATTTGCCTGCATATTATTGTTTATGAAGAGGAGATCGGGGGGGGTTTATAGGTTGATGTTGGACGGACAGCTGCTGTGTTTGGCTGTTGACCAGAGGCCTAATAACTACAGCATGAGAGGGACATTACCTGTGAGCATCTGCCTGCCAGCCGCATCCAACTGTGCCCAACAATAACTGTGCAAATGGGAATGTAGTCACTAATAATGATTTGAGATTATTAGTTGAACTGGAGCTTGTAACCTCTGGACACATCCTGTAACTTTAAATGGATATAGACTGTTTGTGGATGCACAGTATTTGGTGTTAAAGTCATTTCAAAGAAGGTTTCCTATATTTGACTAAATAAGGCTTGATTAAAACTGCTAGTATTCCCCTTGACAGGGAGCTCTCGACGTCCAGTCCCCCAGCTCTGATTGTAGCAGCTCTGCAGAGTTTGGACTTCTGGCAGATAATATTCTGTTATTACTTTTCTTTTCAGACAGTTCCTCTCTTCTGCTGCTGCTGCTGGTGTCAAATACTCAAAGTATTGGTTTATCCCCTTCCCTTCTCATTTCTCATCTTTACACATGAGTTGATCACAGCAGCTACCCCCCCCCCCCCCCCCCACCGCTCCCATCATCCCAAACCTCCCCCCACCTTCAGCCGCGTCCTGCGAGCGAGACAGCTGTGAAAACAGTGTGGAATCTGTGCAACCGGCAGAGAAACCATCTCGTTTCTGTATCTTCCAATTTTAACCAGATTTTCCAGGGATATTAGAGGAAACAAAAGATGTGGCGTGCCAGCGTTCCATCATTCAAAGCTCCACCCGATAACTCTGATTGGAGATTCACTCTGAAGAAAAAGAGAGGGGAAGATTTTGGCTCCCTTATGTTTAAAGTGAGGTGATGCCTCAAACCCGGCCCATAAATTTGCATTTGTTATCGCCGTCTTTAGCATACATAATAAGAAACCTCCCTTAAGATGTGGAGATCAGAAACGGCAGATTGCATGCTTGTCAGGAGAAGAATCACTCCACATCTTTCTCTGACAGAAAGAAAACAAAGGGGACAAACTTTGAAGCTCCCTCACAGTTTTGTGTCACTTTTCTTCTCGCCCCCATCACACAGAAATTCACTTAATCTACGAGTAAATGTGAGGCATTTGTCATGGTGACACTGATAGAGAGACACACTGATAAAGTTAATAACAGAATATGACGCAGCGTGCTTCCAGACCACAAAGACAACAGAAGACCAAATAGTTGAAAGGATGTGATGATATCAACATCGTTGGTCCTGATGTGTTTTTAACAGGTTCATAGTAGGTGTGAATTGGATCCAACATGTTAATTACCCTTCATAGCTGTACAAATCAAATGAGTTGGAAATGTGAAAAAAGCTTACAGGGCTCCGTGTACTCATTCAAACCCAACATACAGAAAAGAGAACAAAAGGGTCGCAGGTTTAAACACAAATCATTACTGGAACCCCTCTTTTACTTGTTTGAAGGTCTTCACTTTCATATTTATAGTTATGCTCTTCATCATTCAAAGCAGAGGCAGTCCCAGTGTAATCTCAGTGCATGTAGTCATCCAGTTTATGTCTTAGATTGACTCCAGTATTCCTATTTAATCCACATATTATGCAGGCAGTGTGGTTCTAAGTTTCCCTGCAGCAGGCCATAAGGAGAACCAGTTTATTTTGTGTAAGCACATTTCTGGTAGCAGGTGAATAATGTGATGAAGTCGATGATTTGCAGAAAAGCAGCAGTCTCTCCACAAACAGCAGACCTCCTCAAATCAGCAAGAAAGTTGTCAGAACACGGTGCTTCTACCTTCTACCTTCATTTGACTCCAGCCTATGTATAAAACACAATGTGGGAATAGGTTTGACTGATCTATCCCATCTAATATGCCACTTTCTCTCCTTTTTTTCCTGCTCATAAGTTGCAAATGGCTTCATTAAAACAAAAGCACGACCATAGGGAGCACATAAAACATGCCGCTGCTGCTACCTAATATGGTATTTATGACCGGGGCTAAATGTAGAGTGAATTAAACTTTAAAGGATTGCAGTCAGGTAGACTCGCCGACGTTTGTGGAGGAATGTCCATTAACAAGATGAAAGAAGAAGAGGGCTGTGTGTGTGTGTGAAGTGTTATTCCCTCATGGCCGCCGGTGGAACATCAGCTGCTCTGCTTGACGGCAGGCTGGACTTAGACAACTTACAACTGCATGCAAAGTGAAAAATGGACGCCCACTGTGGCCCCAGCCCTCCTGTATCTACAGAAATAATTAAAACGTCGTGGTATCATCAAAAGTGACTCCTCTCCGACCCTCCGTGTTGTTTCCTCTGCTGCTGAAAATAAAACCAATTAACAGCTGATGCAGCTGTGGTGAAACGCAGGTTTAGACGTGATGCAGAATGCTTATTACAGAACAGGACCAGGTCTAAATAATCACCACACACCCTTCAAACTAATTCGATATTCATCACACTCGCACATTTCCCAGTGGGGTGACTCTTCGTCGTCCACTCTCGATGCTTCAGTCCTAACCTGGCTGCCCTTACACAGAGAAGACCAAAACAACCCTCCATGTGTCGTTCTAGTGCAGTCAAGTGTTTTGATACATTTAGTGAAAAGTCAAAGACGCATCGAGCTGCATCCTGAACGTGGTGTCACGTGCTCAAACTGTTCGACCATGTTTGAGAACGCAAAAAGGAAAAAGCTTCTTCCTCGGCGTCCTCACGAGGAAACAGAGGATTGAATGAAGTGTAGTCTGCAGGAACAGGCAGAGTGTCCGTGGTGTAAATGTGCACATTTTATTCACAAAGCTTATGAGATCGGTGTGTTTCTGGAAGTATGTAAATGTGTTTCCCAGAGCGGCCTCGTGCGGATTCTAAATAATTAATGACGTGAATTCATATCCTATATTTATTTTTATGTAGTGTCACAGTGATACAGGCCCAGTCGAAATAAGGTCTGCAGAACGTACACAAAAGATTCTCCTGGAAACATATTCATATATTCTTCTTTATATTAGTGTTTGTTTGCCTCACGGCCATCACCGCCTGCACTTCAAAGTTGACCCAGTTTCTGATTGAACAGAACAGAAAAGCCCACTCAGGACTGCAGAGATCGCTCCTTCATTTACTGACAATCCGCTCTTTATCTAAAGTTCCCCACTGTGACCCGTGGAGTCTGAAAGTCACAGGAAACGTGATGCATGTTTACCTAGATGGACTCTGATGTTATCTGATAAAAACATGGATGAATCACATCAGACATGGCCTGAACTTTCACGCTTTGATTGACAGCTGGAGTCTAGCTCCTCCCTAAACGTCGTGTCCGAGATGTCTGAGTCAGAATGTGAGGAGGAAAAGAAGATCATTTGTCTGACAATCATTCATTTCAATGGTCACTGTGATTAGCCTTGCTATTGGTTTCATTTTTAGCATTTAGCACGCTAGCTGAGATATCCATATTTTATTTTGAATCTATTACGTCATGCTTCAAGGCCGCTCTGTAGTCCACTGAGGGAACCAAACCCACTGAGGGGCGAATTAGGAACGACACCATCGCACGTGTGATCATGAAGTAATAACATCCAATGAGCATCATCAGTTCAGATCCATTCATTTACAGTCCGTGATGTAAGGATTCCAGTAATCCACACATGGAGAATCATGTCATGTGTGGCATGTTTCTTTAGTAATATCTTTAAAACAAAACAAATCAAGATAAATTAGGAAAAGTTTATAAAACCTATGAAGACAATGATTCATATTTGGATTGAAGCATGTTTGTGGTCCTTTTAAATTCACCTTTTTGTGTACGTAAAACCATAAATAAGTCATTATAAAGGCTTTTGTGGATTGTGTTTCAATTGGCTTTAAGAAGTGTCCCAAGAAACACTGAAGCATGATGAAAAGGTGAATGCATGAATGCATGACCCCGGGGTCCCCTCGCTCTTGTCAGACGCATCATATTTAATAGATCGGAGTCACATCTTGTGATTTAGCCGGGACACACAGGTAAAAGTGTGCATCTTTGAAATGGCCACAGGGATCATGCATCTTAGATAGCAGTGTGACATGCACAGCTGTAATGGCTTACATCCTCACTCTCTCTCTCTCTCTCTGTCTCTCTTCCCACGAGGCTCGCCCACCTTTTTAGCGTTTTCGCTCACAGATGGGCGAAAAAGGTTCCTCTTGCTTTCACGTGACCTCTGTTGAATGTAAAAATTTGTGACACAAAGTGGCGCGGTTTCATATTTGTTTAGCAGTAATGGCACGGCTCCGGTAGCCAGATCACCGGAGGCGCTGCATCAGGGGACAACCTGGGATCACCGTGCTGCTGATTTATGCATGAACCATGTGCTCACTTTGCCGAGACAGACGGAGGCGACGTTAACAGAGGAGACATTCGGACAGGAAGACATCCTCTTTTTCATGACGCCGAGGGAAAAGAGACAACAGGGATGGGTGGAGGCCCCTTCACAAAGACATTACATATTCTGATGTTGTCGTCGGAGCAGCTACCTGTCTGTTCGAGCCATCTGTCATGTGGAATGAGGAACATGCAGGAAACAGACGGAATTACAACCAGTAAAGCAAAGTTACCCTTCTGATGCATTAAATCTGCAGACAGTCTTTTTTTTTTCACATGATAATTCCTCAAAGCAACGAAAACTCAACCAGCTCGGCGTGTTATCGAAAAATGCAATTTCCTTTCGAATGTTTGCGTTTTTCTGCTCAGTTTTGAAAAACAATCTCCCGCTTTTATGCATAAAAATTGCACTTACGTCTTTTTCTTTTCAACCCAACACTGAGTCCAAGTTTTGTCAAGCAAACTTTTGAGTCTTTCTTCTTTGAATCCTCAATTTTCCAATAAAGCCTCAGACTTATGGTGAGTTTGGAATCCATCCCTCAAACCTCTCGATTAGTGTCTGCTTTCAGTATTGATAATTAATTGAATCCCGGATCGCATTTCTTATGAACTAACACAACAGATAGAGACAAAACAAATAGGTTTGTTTTTCCTCTCATGTCATCCCGTTTGCAGCCTGTATTCTCCTCGTCCTTTATTTATGAGCTATCAGCTGATCCCAGGTGACCATAACGTACTATGACACGCCTGCAGCACTGACAGACTGCATTCATGGTGAGCAGGGAATGTTTGTGGTTACATTTTCAGCAGCATATCACATGGATTTATGGGCGTTAAAGGTTTGTCTGGTTTTGACATGAAACGAAACCCGGGGGAGGTTAGAAAACGTGCCGTAAAGAGCCGCACTGTTAAAGAGTCATTCATGTCTTTGAAGCCCAGATTGCACCTTTAACATCATTTCTTTGAAGATTGTGTTTCTTAAATGATTTTAGACTTATTAAAATGCCTCTGTGGAAAACTCAAATGATTTCCATTTAGTGTGCTCATCAAAAAAGAAAAGCTTCCTTAGCAAGCGGCTATTTTTCAAGGACATTCGCCCACCTATCACAAAGCCAACCTTGTATTTTTTTTCACTGTGTTCACTCACACGGCATTAATCTGAACACAGGAAATCTGCCTGGAAATCTAGGCCCTCTGAGCATCCCTATCCCTGTTTATCTTGACAGCGCTCTCCTTCAGCAGGCCGTGTATCCATATTTGAAGGCGCCACCGGCTGCGTAGGTAAAGACGGGAATTTGTAGTGACAAGGGGGGAGGGCATCAGCACAACAGAGGTACTTAAGGAAAGAGACAACCTCTCCCAGCAAAGGCAAATGAGTCTTGTCAGCCGGCAGTTGGTGCAGTAATTATAAAGGGTGCGTTGAATTTCCAGGGGAATCCGGGAGAATGGCGTAATGGAGAATGCACTAAGAGTTTTATAAGACAGGCTGGGAGGAAATAAGAAAAGAAATCGTGCAATTTGTGACGCTCAAGCTGCTGGTATGTAAAGAAGCTGATGGTAAACAGACGCTCTGACTCTGTCGAAACTTCAGGACGAACGACTGCCTGAATAGTTCAGGCCCCGCCCACTCGACTTTTAGCAGCTGATCACATCATCACGATTTTTAAGCAACAATATAAAAAGCTTTATGGCTGGAAGATGAATTGGTCCAGAAAGTTCCCTCCAGGGAAAATGTTTAGTTTACTCTATCGTACCTTACTTTACCTTATCGGGGCGCATTGTGCAGTATCGTGTCATAGTGTATCATATCGTAGTGTGTTCTTTGTATTCTTGGAGTCTTTTAACTATTTTACATCCCTACAAACTTTACTACTGAAGCTTTGAGTTCATTAAATCAGTGGTTCTCAACCTTTTATAGAATTGCTCACCTTGTGTCTCAGATCGTTCAGAATCTTAACAGTGTTTTTATCTGATTGAGCTATTTCACCTCTGAACTGTTGATCCGGAGTGCCTCGAAATGTGCTGTTTATTTCTCCTTTTTTAAACATCTGCTGATTGACTTTGAACCTTCAGCAGCAGCTCTTTAAACCTGCAGAAGAAGCTGTGAAATGAAGTGAAGTAGTCATGTCTTCACTGGAGACGTTTACAATCCGTCAATGATGTTCATGTTGTTTTAGACGTTTTCCACCTTGATAGGAGGGATCTGTTGGGGAAACACTCACTGCTCTGAGTTTCCTTTGCATGCTAATTTGTCAATTTTAAAAGCACAAGAACATAAGAATGTTTTACCAGCCGTGGAAATTCCCTGAAGACTCTTGCAGTATTTGCTTTGAAGCATCCAAACAAGGTAAACACAGCTCATGTGTCTCCTGCAGCTAAAACAGTGCACTTCTCCCTCCTCCAATAAATCTTACCCCCAGGCCAACACTGTGGACGTGTTCCCACTCAGATGCACCTGATTTAAAGAGGTTAAAGCTACCTTGCTGCTAAAATAGACCATCCGGGATTTTATCTTCCTGCAGATTGATGCAAAGGTTTATTCACCCTCTGGAAACATTCATGTATATTTGAGCCTGACAGTTACATCTGTTCAGGTATGCAACGCCTCGAGCACGAGCAGAACGAAGAGCTCTGCTCTGCCTCTCTTTGCATTTCCAGCGTTTCTCCGTTCACCTCCAGACCCCGCTGGTGCGATCCCTGCGACCTCCATCACTTCAGAGAGAACAGATGTAAACCTCACGCCCGCCCCAGCCGTGTCTGGCGGACACTCCGAAGCTTCACCGCAGACTCAGAGGGTCCCTCAGCGACACATGTCCTGATTTCTGGTGACATCAGAGTCAGTCCTCAGTCACTCTGATCCCGTCAAGGAGGCGGCTGAGATGAACCGATGGCGGATGGCCTATTTATACCCCAGTCACCTGATCTCTCACTCCCCCACAGGCCAGGAATATTAAATTGACAGCAGCATATTCTGAAATGTGTGATTGCCCCGGAGGCTGTAGAGACTTGAGGTTATCTGCTCTTTATTTTTAACTTACCTTGATAAACACATGAGGGTCACGTTCCTTCTGGGGTCACCTTAGCTTCATACTGTATGCCTGTTTTTTTAATGCTTCTTCTCAGGATGTTTTTATTTATCCTCTTTATAAAAATATACATTCAATCGAAAGAAGGATTTTTTTTTTAATCTACAAATTAAATCCCTGATTCATCCTCCAACACGCTTCTCATCCATCCGATTCCTTCGGTGCACTTATGAGTTTAATGTAATTAGCTTGTGAATGTGTTTTTATGCTAAGCTAATCAGTGACTCACCCAACAGATAAAGTTTCAAATCTTGCATTTTTTGCCTGCATACATTGGGAGTCTTGCTTATTTTGGTGTAAATTTAACACTTGGTTGAAATCAGAAAGGTGAAAAAACTTTTGATTTCTTTCTTTTTGTGCAAATAGATCAGTTCAAAGTCTAGAGACAATGATCACCTGCGCTCAGATTGCAGCGTCCCCTTGCTTTCCTCGTATTTCACCGTGTTTGACACGGCTCAAACACAACATTATAAAGTCCTCCTCAGACTGATGACAGGATGGTGCTGAAGATCAAGGCCTGCGACAGTTTTAGTTCCACCTTTGACGGCTTAAAATTCAACCTTTAGATTTCTTTTTCATTCATTCATTTGTGAAGCACAAATCAATCACTGTGTTGTTACCTTCTGTCGATTCTGCAAAGCCTCTTATCACACTCGGCTAATCAACGTCTCCTTCCTTCTCAGAATATTACTCATGTATTTATTCATCCATCTCTTCTCCTTGAGCATGCTGGGTGGTTTTCAGGAAGTCCAGCAGCCTTGGATCCCTCCCTCAAAACACACGTGAGGTGTTGACCGACGTTGGACAGATCAGGCCGGGGCAATCGGAGAAACTCAATTGCCACGATCACATTTACTCGGCCCCCTTATCTGCGTGTTTGACATTTCGTCTCAGCGGCCCGACAACCAAAGTGTGGGTCGAGCTGAAACCGCGAGCTGTCAAAACTCGCCGCTCGGCCCGTGCCATGTTAAACATCCAACATCTGCGTCCAGCGTAAACACTGGAGCCCCTCTTAATGGGCTCCACATGTGGGCCCATCATGGCTGCACGTGCTCCCGTCCTGCGTCTGGGCGAAAGGTAAAACTGTCGGCCCCGTCGCGTGAAACGGATACAGCTTCAGGATTACAACGCGATATTAAACATTTGATCTCCTGCTCTCCTCCAATTGCAATTAAGGCAGGTTCAAACAGGCCGCCGTACGTTTGATCTCCACGCCATCCTGATACTGAGCCTACGATGGGACATTTATTTAATAACAGCTGCACCGCAAAAACCTCCAGCAGCTGGCAGTTAAAAGAAACCCCTCCCTTGGATACAGTTTCTCCTTGATATCATCAATCTGTGATTTCTATGCATTCCAGGAGTTACTCTGCAATGAAGAGGTTTAACTTGCATTCCCGCTCTCCCTTCCAAACGGCCTTGTCTAATTCGACTGCATGTACTTCTCCTCTCGGAATAACTAGTGACAGCCTCCAAAGATGGGGTGTGACCCTGTTGCTTGGATGCAGCGAGCCAGCCAAGTGGTTCATGGATTTGAGCCACAAAATATGCAGTCGTTAAAGTCCTTCATCCTCGGAGCTGAGTCTTTGTTGTGGCTGCGTTGGATTCTAGTTCCTGGCATTTCCTGCTCCTCTGCAGAGCCACATCACCCCCTGTCCTTTTCTGCACTCTCTCTTATTGTCTCTCGACATGATTTTTGAACTTAAATCGAAGAAGTTGTTTGTTTTATTGTCTCTGTGACTGAAACCAACGACAGACTTTTATTGGAAACGCTTCAAGCTTGAACTACTTTTCTTTCTCAAACTAGAATGTTACTGCTGGAAAGAGAAAACCCCTGACTTTTTACCAGCCACTCATCCATGAAAAGATTTACTCCAAGACTCGAGAAGTGACAGATACATTCAAAGTTTGATCTTGTACATAGATTTCCTCCTGTAGAGGTTGAAATAGTAACGTGTTATTTTTGTAAATGAACTCCATCACATGAACTTAGTTTGTACCTGAACTCAGCTGCTTGGTATGCATGCAACTCCCCCACAGCTCCTCGGAGCCCCCGACCTCCTTCCCTCAGGTTCAGGGCAGATGTTCTCAACACTGAGATCAATGATGCCGTCATTTCACCGTCTTTGTTCCCTTCTGTTCGCCGCAACACCCGTGCTACTCGCAATAATTCAAACAAGTAACAACAAACGGCGTTTTTAAGGACATATGGTTCCCCCCACGACAGGAAGATGATGAGAGAAAGACAGACGCAGAAATAAGGAGGGAAATGAAAATGGCTGTCAGGAAGAAGAAGACAAAGATGTTCAAAAGGTTAAGTTTCTTTAACAGTTGAAATGCCTCCACCTGAAACTTATCTTCATCTCAAATAAAGACGAAGACAAGAGCAAGAACTCTGCGAGTCAAAAGTGAACCCTCAAAATACGCCTCTCACCTTCAAACAAAAACCTTAAGTGCTCTCCAGAAGACACACACAATTCTCTGTACTGTCACCCCATCCTTTGATTCCTTTTGGCACAGGACCAAGAGCACAGAGATTAAATCACAGCAAAGTGACACAATGTGCTTATCGAGACGGCCACCTCAAATGTATCACCGTGACACCGTAATCTGCAGTCTTTACATCAGCTGCTAATGAGCTGAGCTCCTGTGCTCTCCAAACAGACGCCGTGTGACCAACGTGCAGGCTCTCGTGTTAGACTGGACATCCAGGAAGACTTGAACAAATCTGACCTAGAAACAAGTTAAGAAGTTTTGTTTTGTAGTAGTAAATCCATGCTGTTATCCACGCTGACTTTTTAACAACAAAACTCTGCATGTTTATCTTCTTCTTATCCTCTGTACATTGTTGGCTGCAAATAACGGAACATATGCAAGCTCATGTTGTTCTCCTGCAAATGCTGATGGACAGATTTCCATTGTGTTGTGCCAAAACAGTATTGTTATTACACTGTTACTACACTTAGATTGCACCTCTACTGTTGCCAAAACACCACTGACTTGCATTACTATTATTGTTACAACACTATTAGTATTACACTGTTTAACTACACTTACATTGCACCACTATTTTTGTAACAACAGACAGAGAGAGAGAGAGAGAGAGAGAGAGAGAGAGAGAGGGGAGTGGCACCACTCCTAAACTTACCTGTGCGCTGTCATTGGCTGAGGAGAAACAGAAACATCTTGAGTGAACCAACCAGGGTCAGTGTCACCACCACTGACTTTTGTATGAGACTTGATTGAATTGTTTTTGGAACAGCCTCTGACTCCAAAGTATTTCTGTATATTGTTTTCTTGTTGTCACACAGTTTCTATCATATGATCTGGTGTCCCCCCCCCTCCCCCTTCCTGCTGCATCCCTGCTGCAGCTCCTATCTTCTTTTATACCCTGACTCGTGCATGCATTCTACTTAACCTGTTTCTAGTTGGAATCATGAGTTGTGTATGGTTTTGACCCCTTCTATAATCTTATCTTCATCATTGTTTTGTTATTATTTGCTGCTGTGACCTCAGAGTTTCTGCATGAGGCTCATTTAAAGTTTCATCCTCTCTGATTAAAGATGTGTAACCACTCTGACCTGCTCCGACTCTCTGTGTTTTACTGCCTGTCGGCCTAGGTGTGTGTGTGTGTGTGTGTGTGTGTGTGTGTGTGTGTGTGTGTGTGTGGCTCCTCTCGCAGCCCAGGCCGATACATCATCTCGGGTGACGACGTCTCCGAGCACCCGAGCGGCTCGAGTCGGCCCTCGGGGGTCAATCTCTTAAATGAGATTTCAGCAGCACTGACCCACGCTCTGCTCCTCTCACCTTTCTGCCAGGAGAACAGGAAGGACCTCTGACCACCGGGATCTGTGAGCGGTCACCGTCTTCCTCCAAGTGGCGACCCCTCAGCCGCGGCCGAGCGTGGCTAAGTCAGGAGGACGGAATGAGGAGGTGAGGCTGTGGTGTGGAGGAGGAGCACAGAGGTGTGAAATAAAGACAACATGTCTGAAAAGCCTCCACTGCCAAAACCAGACCTTAAAGATTCTTTGTTCTTAGTTTGATGACAGGATAGATGTTGAATTTATCCTCTTTTTTTAATTTGTTTTGATTCAAACACTGGCTTTGTGGCATTATTGGACTCCAGTTATTCCAGTTTATTTAGCTTTATTCGTCCTTCTTATCCTTTACAATCCTTATCCAGACTTCAAGCGTCTTCTGTTGTCTTGCTTTTTCTTGATCTTTATTGTTCCCTCATTATTTTGCTTTTGTTTATCCTCACTGATTGGATTTCTTTTTTAATTACCCCCTGATGAGCCCTTTTACAAATCATTCTTCGAAGGTGCTTTATATATAAAAACTAGTGACAGTACATGTGATTTCTGCACAACAGAGACATGGTGCATGCTTTAACACATGAAGGGACTGTGCTACAGTGTGCAGTAATAATGTTTATGTGTCCTTTGTTGGTGTTCTCTTACAGCTGCAGTCTACTCGCCTTCCTGCTGCATGTGAGCCACAAAGGTAAGAGGACAGCGTTTAAAATGAAGTGACTGGAAACTTTTATCAAGCGGTTTATTTTAATGTCTGAAAATCACAAAGAAAGACGGTTGAGTATGCAGAGAAGAACACTTGATCTATTATGAGCTGTTACAGAGTTTACATTGAATTGAACGTGGAGTTACATCGTTTTAGTTCAGAACAGTTTACAGTTTGTAGCTGAGCATTACATGTATGTTGAAGCTCAGAGGCAGATAACACAGAAGAACATGCAGCTTCCCCTGAGAGGCCGGCATAGCCTACATACTGTACTGTATGCATGCACGCTCAAAAGCTGCACGCACGCGCGCACACACACACACACACACATTGGTACTGCATTCAATGTCCTTTAATGTGCATATGTGCAGTTGTTTCTTTCTTCCTGACATCTTGCGAGTGCTGTATGTATGTCATTAATTGAGTCTCCAGCTCCCTGGAGTGGTTAGCTCTGCTTGCACTGGGAGCATAGAGAGGGGGAGACGCTTTGTGTGTGTGTGTGTGTGTACTCTCCACACACACACACACACACACACACACACACACACACACACACACACACTCCCTGATCGCCTGATGATTATGCTTGATCAGTGTCAAACACAAACTACTGCAGCGGGTGCTTTGAAAAGGAATATATTGTGTACTCAGGCTTTTCTCAGACCCTTAGTGGTGTTTTTTTACACAGCGCACTGATTTATCCAATTCACCCAGATCTGAGAAACATAATCTTTTCTGCTTTTTTTTTTCTCACAAGAAACACAGAGCGAGTATTCATCCTTTTTTTTAAGAAACAAGAAGAAGAAAAATCAAAGGACAAGAAGACAAAACAACACCTCTTTTGTGTTACACGGAGATCAAATGAGATTGAAGTTTGCAGAGAGATTTAAAGAAATCAGTGTAACAGCATACCACCACCTGAGAGACATGATGAGAGCAAACAGGGAGTCAACACTTGTTATGAAACGTAAAGTACTGCAAAGTATACATGCGAGTACATTAGTTCTCTTATCTATTAGCCAATAAATAAACTTAATCCATTCACGTGAACATTTAGTGCTGTGTAGCTCGGTGCACGATGGAGCTGTGTGTGAAACGACCACAGGTGAAGTCTCGTGAACAAGCTAACCTGAACAGCCAAGAAGAAACTCTGCTCAGATTTTATCCACCATCAGATGCTCTGAGAAATGACATCAATGCCAAAACTGCAGTTCCCCTTGTGGCCACTGGAGGCTGAGATATTAAAAACAGTAAAAAGTGTTATCTTTTATTGCTTGCATTTCTGTCATTTGACTCGTCCATGTTTATATCCTGCTAACGAGCTTCCCATGATAGCATACGCTTCTGTAGCATCGTCTCCACGGTTGTTGTTTTTTAACCTGGAGTTTCTAAACCACTGTGTTTAAATCTGCCAATACTTGAGCTCAGACTAAGTGGACAACAAGCAGGAAATAAGCTTTCATTACCAATCACTCTTTATGGCTTTGTGTGAATGTTTAGGTTTGTTATGAAGGAGAAAAAAAGACAAAATAAAGGCAGGTTTAATTCAAGGGAGTGTTTCTCATAGCGGGGCTTCAGCGAGCGCTGAGTTGAACGCCATACGGGTAAATATTTGTATCTCAGCAGTGGACGCTCAGCTCTGAGGTCAGTCGTCTGGAATCCCCTGGTTGTTTACAGACCACTGTTGTTACAGTTGGGCTTTTTAGAGTATAAAAAAAGAGTCATGAGAGACAGAGAGAGGGCTCGACTCCCCCAGGGAGAAAAGTGAGCACTAACACTAAAACAAAAGTGGAGAGAGGGAGAGAAGTGTGAAGTTTGAGAACATACCAGAGAAAGCTCTGCGTTCTTTTCACCGCACAGCACTCTGAAAATAAATCCAAAGAGAAGACATGCCTGCAAAATCTCCTCCAGGGGACTTCATGTGGTCTGGCATTGAGCTGTCCATCCACACTGCACGCTCTTCTTCTGTTTTCAACCATGTTAATGTGAATGTAATTATGGTGGGCTCCATCTTTGACTCAACTGTCTCTTGCTGTTGAAGCCAGCTTCATTTGGACCTTCACTTAGGTCACACTGCAGGGCTGCGTTTGTAAAACAGAAAACATCTTTGCATGAATTCAGAAAAGCGTACATCTTAGTGACACATGGATGCACAGACAGGGTGGTATGCAGGCTGTGGTATATTTCTTATTCAACATTTTGAGCTGTATCTGCAGAATACACTTCAGATTGCACCCTGAAAATATGAAGACATAGATATCCTCTATATATCCTTGATTCTGATTGTTACAAGTTCGTCTTTGATGTGGATCCATTATGGCAAAAGCAAAGTGTGATTATTAGGGATACCTTTCACAAATAGCATGCTCATAATATTTTCAGCTTTGGGATTGATTCGGTTCCTCCCATTCTTTAACTTTAAAGAAATGTGACTGTGATTCATAAACTTGTATTTTTGTAGAACTCCAACCAGACTTAACGATCGTGTCTTCAGTCAAGGTGGAGACTTCTGAAAGAATCTGCTTCTCCCCGTCTCGTTCAGAGTGCAGCTGGAGTTGGACACTTTGATGAAAGTGAATCTGGTGCGACTACTTCTGCCTTGCAGCCGTAGAGAAGTAAGCTACATTAGGGGGGTGTCATGTTTGATTGGGGTTTATCAGTGCCGCCTGTATTGTTCCTGTTCGTCAACACACTCCCAGGTAATGTGGTGATAATCGTTGCGGAAGCCTCCATCTGCTCATTTGAGAGGTGGGCTGGGAAGCTGCCCTCGTTTCAAATCCATTTTCCCAGGTGCTGATGGGAGGCCGCGGGGCGGGGGCTGGTGGTGGGGGGTTAGTGTTGAGTCCTGTTTCATTTACCCAGGAGTGTCTGCGCACTCAGCTTCCAGGTTGTCTCTGCTTGTACCGACTAATGCTCCAAACCCAGCTGGCCTCAATCGGAAGCCGGGCTCTTGAGGAATACATTTTGCACTTGGCTCACTACCAAGTGTTCAGCATTTTGGTTTTTGCACGCTCCACTGACTTTATCGCTCAGGTGTTTGGAACGAGCGCCGTAAAATCCATAAACAACTCGGTGGTTGCTGCTCCAGCTTGTCATTGGAGGCATCAGGGTCAAGGTGCGACGTATGGAGGGGTGGTTCCAGACCTGACTGGCGGTGAAGGGCCGTCTCCACCCTGACTGTTTGTGAGAGGCAATTCTCCATGCTTGTAATTACACGTCTTTAATTGATAATGCGGAAAAACTGCATTGATTTGGTGTCAGCCGAAGGAGCGCGGCCGCCCGGCCTCTAATTACTTCTCAGTTCTGCAATGTCAGGTTCGCTTTCTGCTGTTGTGTCTGCGGCCGGCGTGCAGCTGATGTGATCACACCTGAGTGGTTTGATGCATTTAAGAGCATCAGGAACAGGAGTTAAGGAGGATACAATCAATTTGAGAGCAGGTTGAATTCCATAGAAAAAAAAAATCCTTTCCCTCCCTGTGGGGGATTTTCCCACCTCACACAACATCATATCACACACACATAAAGTACAAACCGTAACTATAGGAGCACTTAATAGATTCAAAAAGAACTCATTTTTGTTAGAATATTTGACGCCAGTCTGATCTTTTGTTTTTAGTCGTGTAGTCCATCGTCTTGTTGCAGAGTCCAGACAGGAGGGCTGTAAAAAGACGAGAAGCAAACAGAGGAGAAGAAAACTCACGTTCCTTCCTGCCTTTTAGCCTTTTAGTCAAGCTATCATTGTACATTTCCTCTTAGGCTAAATCCAGCCAGAGGGAACTGAAGGCCCTGTTACCCGATTTGTGCATAATGCTGCTAATTTTTGGACGTGTATGAGAGCGCTGTCGCTGAGGTGATGACAGAAAAGGACCAACTGGCTTCATGTGAGACTTCCTGAACAGCTAAATGGTTGGAAGGTGGAGGAGAGCCACAGTTTGTGTTTTTTAAAGCTTTTAATAGCCTGGGAAAGTCAGCTGAGCTGTCAGGCTCTCATCTGTGACTAAATGTTGGGGAAGTTGAGCGTCTGCTGCCACGACTGCAGTAAAGAGACGAAGCCTAAGTGGACGTGAAAGCATTAACACTCACTTTATCCCGTCGGAGGTTCAGATCATTGACCTTTTGTGCTTCTTGTTGCTGTCTTTGTTCTGCTTTGAAGGCTTTGGAGGAGGAGAGTTTTTGTGCACGACATTCTTTGCTATAAACGCCTCTAAAAGCCAACATGTGCTTTTTACACTTTTTGTTTTAACATTTGAACTTGAGTCAAACTTTGGTCAGACTGTTTGGAGTTAGAAACTAAAATAAAAGTTTATGAAGAAATGTAGGCAACTTAAGAGGAATTGGCATAATCAGTCAAACTTTTTGGATGTATGTCACCAGAATCATCTTGGAGAATTTCACTCTGGAAGGCATCAGAGTGCACCGTCACACAATAAGTGTAGAGCGAGCATGTTGTTGGTACCACACTTGCCTTTTCTGACGTGCATGTGCAACGAGCTCACTAACATTATCACCTGTAAGACTTTACATCTGGGGAGGCGAAAAGGTACATCTATCACGACAGATTAAAAACTGCATGATGTGCAACCATTCATGTTAAATCTGTGCAGCCTCACAACGTGTGTGTGTGTGTGTGTGTGTGTGTGTGTGTGTGTGTGTGTGTGTGTGTTTCTTCTTTTAAGTGCATCTGTTGTTGTGTGAGAATATTGTGTTTGTGCATGTGTGTATGTTCCTTACAGATTTACATCTGTGTGTGTGTGAGTGTGTCAACACACTAATAGAGAGATCCTGTCTGAGCTTGACACAAACAGTTGAACGTGTTTTTAATTAGCTTTTAATTGCATTACCTGATGTTAACGTCACTCAGGAGGGAGGTGATGATGCTGCAGTGTTTGTGTTGTTCTGATAACAGGATGAGGAGAGGAGAAGAATCAAAGTGTTTTCAATGAATGAAAGACGGACAGAAACTGTGTGTGTGTGTGTGTGTGTGTGCGCAGGAAAAAAGTGGGTGAGGAAACTTTATCAGCAATTGTGTGGGTAATGGAAGGCAAGAGAAGGAGTGTGTGTTCATGTGTGTGTGTAAGAAAGAGAGAGGGAGAGAGACAATCTGAATGTTTGTGTGAGGAAGCGAAGGAGAGAGGGAGGTGTGTGTGTGTGTGTGTGTGTGTGTGTGTGTGTGTGTGTGTGTGTGTGTGTGTGTGTGTGTGTGTGATCTGTCGGCCTGTAGATGGAGCTGCACTCTACTTTTCTCTCTCTCTCTCTCTCCCTCTCTCTCTCATCCTCCATCTGCACACAATGAATGCATTGTTTCTCTCCCCTCACACCGCCCCCTCTGACACACACATTCTTACACACAAACACACACACACACATTCTTACACACAGACATCTCTCTCCACTCAAACAGATTTGGTATTTATGTTAATGTACACCTCTGTGGAGCTCTTGCCTCCCAGTGGTTAGATACCCTGTTGATATGTGGCTTTGTGGGTGTGTGTGTGTGTATCTCTGTGTGTGTGTGTGTGTGTGTGTGTGTTTGTGAGTGAGTGGATATGAGCTCGAGGGCAAAGCCTGAGGGGGCTGAGGATGGTTTAAGGGTGTGAAAGAACCATTCCTGAGACTTTAAGTGTAAAAAAAAAAGATGAATTGTGTCACTGGATGAACGACTGTAAAAACGTGAAGTGTCTTAAGGTGCTGCTGTCGTCTCCGAGGTTGAGGCAGGATTTGATAAATCCGTTCTCACTCATGAAGAGCTGAAGGCCTACGCAAAACACACACTGGTCTCAGGTTGTCTTAACATTTTGATCACAGGCTCCAGAGGTCCTCCTCCTGTATACAGTCAGTGCTCTAAGTGGAAGGAAAGGGTTCAGATCTTTAAGGGAGCATGGAGGAGAATAATGAGCACAGGAGAGCAAGCAGAACGAGAAATAAGATTCAGGAAATAATTACTTTTTCATCAACAGCAGACATTTATTTCATGTTGATATTACATTTTGAAAAAGTCAGAAAAAAATCCAAAATGAGCATTTGAAGGTTGAAGAGCAATAAAACACTTCCTGATTTCTTGTGGTTTGCTTATCGTGCAGGCTGCTTTGTGTCTCTGCGTTGTCTGAACATCTCCTCTTCTTCTTCTTCTTTAGTCACGTCTCCTTGGATATTTCAGATCAAATCCGGCTCAGGGTATTCAAAAAGCAGCGATGGTAATTCTGGCCACTCAAACGGCGTGTGAAATAGAGCTCCACTCAGGTCATTGTTGATCCGCACCTCTAATAGAATAATCAATCTTGCTTTTGGCAAGTGTGCAGGATTAATTATGAAGGACTAAACATTTACCAGCTAAGCACAGCAGCCCCGTCTGCAGCGTGTGTCTACCTGCATCTTCGGCTCTGCAAAGAAACCGCTCAACCCTGCGTGAATTGATTATCTCCACGCTTATCTGCTGACAACAAGCGGCCCCCCCTCCGCCCGAGTGCAGCCCTCCACCTTTAAAACAATAGTATCTTTCCAGTTTGTCAGTCACAGATTTATTTCATGTAGAACACTCACACAAGGAGGATTAACGGTATCTACTTATACGCTCGTGATAAACTCTTATCTCCTGCCTTCCCCGGAGCACTGTGGGTGCACGTTGACCTGTTTTCTTCTTCTTCTCCCTTTTTTCTGCTCTTTACCTCAGCTATTTAATCATTTAACCATGTATAATCTGTCCCCCTTTTCCAATTTGTTAAATCCTCCTGCAGCGGGCACACTCCTCCTGGAGCACTTCGGCTTCTTTAAAGACTTCCAGGAAGTTTACATACGTGAGAAGGTGAGGGGGAGGTGAGGCAGAAACGGATGAATTCTTCAGATATTGTTTTGATCTCGCAGAATGAACTGCGTGGTAATTAGGCGGCGGTTTATAAATGTGTCAGCGTGCAGAGTTTTTACCATTTAGCAGGTAGAAGACAAGAGGTTAAGTAAAGGGTATAAACACAGCCTGTATGTGTGTTTACATGTCTACTGTACGTGTGTGTGTGTGTGCGTGTTCCTGGTTTACATCCAGCAGGTAAACTTAAAGCAGCTGCAGCATCCTGTGGACGTTTACACAGCATAAACGCATCACTTCCTGCTCATTTAGCGCGATGTAAACGGACCGTATACCCACCAGGACACCGGCCGTCATCCTGTAAAAAAGCAGGAAAAGTGACGTTGGGGTTAAGCCGGCGCTCTCTGGGTGGCACGCTCAGCCCGATGACAGTTTGTATCCATTAATGTAAAGAGCTCACTTCCTGTCAGGCTCTTAAAGGTCGTTTCTGCCCTCTGTCACACTCTCACCTGGGTGAAATATGGTCAGGGCTGTGTGCATACTGCGAGCGTCGCCTCACCGGCTGATTAGAGTGGGAGGTTCTGCAGCTCCAGGAGAATAGCACTGTCATGTGGAGTTACAGGCCATTTACTCCTGTTTACGTCTCATTTACATTTTCGGCAGTGTTTTTGCAATGCTTGCTGTTTGTAATTAGGTTTTCTTAACAGATGCATGTTTGTGTCTCTCTGTAAGATAGAAAAAAAAACAAGCATGCAACAAAAGCAGCAAATGTTCACTGTAGACATCCAACATGAACACAAACAGAGCACTAAACTTCATATGTAGACAAACATCGTCTCACGTTTCAGAAAAGGTCAATGTCACAGTTAATGTTGTATCTTCTCAGTGAACTTTTAGAATATTACATTTCCTAAATGTCCCTGAAGTAAAGCGAGTGTTAACGCCTCTTCTGTACATCAACGCACCCAGCCACTCACCCGCACGCTCAGGTCTTCTTCTTCCATTCATGTCACTGCATCACCCTAACACATGACCACCAGGGGGTCCGGAGCCTCCACACACCTCTCCTCAAACCTCTGCATCCTGTCAATGTGTTGTTTTTTTTTAATATTTTCAGATAGCATCAGTCTATCCTGTAACATCATAACTTATTTTCAATTCTTTACTTCTAAAAAGGCCGTTCTCAACTCTGAGTTCTGTCCATTTGTGAAAGAAAGACACATACAAGAATAAACAAAATGCCCTGCCCCTTTTATACTAAAGAATCTTTGTTTGCATCATTTTGTTTCTTCATCTCCTGACTTTCAGCCTTGTCGACACATGATAATGGTTAAACTGATCTCAGTTTGTTTTAATAAATGCTTTTGACCTCAGAGGGTCAATACAGAAGCGCTGGAGGAGAACCTGCTCGTATTTTTAGGTATAAAGGATTTGTTTTCCCTGCCTGAGACAAACTCTTGAGGAAATCTATGCAAATCATCCTAAAACCTCCATGTGGATATGTAAATATAATATATTCTGAAGCGGGGCTTTAAGTTGAAGCTTTTCCTCCCTGCATACACACCGCTGTGAGGGGGAAAACACCTCTTCTTCTCTCTTCAGAGTGGGTAGCAAAGGATGCATGTAACCTCATTCCACATCCGACACTCAGTGACAAATACATAGTTTGGGGCAAATTTCCATTTCATGTTCGACTACACCGCACATCTCAAATTAAGAGCGCGGCATTATCATCGACAAGGAAATACATGGCGTTAATATTCCCGCTTCACAGTTGCCAAAGAATTAGTTCAGATCTTCGCATAAATTAACGGTGGCACAGTTTAAAAAATCGCTAGCTCAAGGCCATGCTCTCAGAACAAGGCGGTGAGCGCCGTGCTTTAATTCACTGTTTGTTTTGATGTCTGCATTTGAAGAGTTTGTTTCCACGGCGTTATAGATGCTTTTTTATGGAGAGTGGGGGAAAAGAGGAAATGTCATTACCTGAAGCTCATCATGCTGCATCTGGAGGAACGCAGAGGATCACGCCTGCAGAGCGCTCAACCAAAAAACCTCCTCTGCTGCTCGCTCTTCTTCTCTGTTATCAATCATGTGAAGGCGTCTCTGTCTACACGGAGCTCCTGTTTGCACTCACCTTTTCTTGACATGGAACCGTGTGCATGAGAAGTGATCGCTGAGAAAAATGAGTCATTATTTCTTTCAATCAGTTTACCCTAAAAAGTTGTTTCTTTGGTTTCAGATCAACAAAACGATGATGCCATGAAGGTGTAGATATCAAAGGGATAATTAATTAAGCTCTCATATGTTATGTAACGCTTCCCCTCCCCCTGACGTAGTCTTTGCCGTCCCGTCAGTTTCCTGTAGCCTTGTCCTGTGTTCTTGGTGAACCCTAAGCTGAGGTGTCAGGTGTACAGCTTTCATCCTTCGCAATCTCTGAGATGATTCAGGGCAGATAAAAACACTCATCTTAAAGATGTCGTTCAGTTAAAATACAAATTATAATAATCGTTTGCATGTACGTTGATTCTGATTGATTCTGTTTCATCTGTGCAGCGTCACATCGCCAACACTGTTCTTACTTGCAGTTAGTCTCTGGCTACATTGTGTAATATCAAACATCTTCACACTGCTGTGTGTGTGTGTGTGTGTGTGTGTGTGTGTGTGTGTGTGTGTGTGTGTGAAGCAATATTCTGCACGAGTACAATGACTGTGTCCCAGCCGTCGTGCTCCTCGTCAGGTGCTTCCTGACAGCAGTTACCTGCACAAAAGAAACTTAACGTCAGCAGATGTGTGAGCATGTGTTCTGTGTCAAAAAAAAAAAAAAAAAATCAGTTAGATTTCTCACCTTGTGGCTGAGAAGGCAGAATAAGGGTTCAGGGATAATAATTTCTGTCATATCTGAGTCGTGTAGCGTGTGTGTATTTGTGCGGTTGCCTGCACCTATCTGGCCTTCCTGTTGCTGTCAGTGAATAACCAACCGCCAAGCAGACACACTGCTCCAAGCTTGTCAGGTGCTGTTACATCACACACATGCATAGACACACACACATTTGTGCAGTGAACGTGCGACTTAGAGGTAATCAGCCGCAGACCTGATTGCTCCCTGTAGCTGTTTTACACTGACCAGACGCCTCACATTACACCGATCAGCTGCTGCTGCAGGACACAGACACTCACAGGTGGAGGAGAGAAGCAGAGGAGAGCTTTCTCTCTCTCTTTTTTTTTTAATGCCATTGCTGGTTCCACTCAACAACAAGTGTCAGCATGGAGCTAACTACAGGCCCAGTTTGAGAATATAATGACTTTGGGTGCTCGGAGATTAACACAATCTGAGCTAACTACCACTCTGCATTATGTGTTAGCATGCAGCTAACCACCATGCATTAGGTGTTAGAATGGAGCTAACTACCACTCAGCATTATGTGTTAGCATGCAGCTAACCACCATGCATTAGGTGTTAGAATGGAGATAACTACCACTCAGCATTAGGTGTTAGCATACAGCTAACCACTCAGCATTAGGTGTTAGCATGGAGCATCAGAGCCAGCAGACTACAGGGAGCACACAGATGATACGTCATGTCTCTTTTCATTCCCTGAGTTGATCAACGAGCCATTCTTCTGCCCAAAAAGTATTTCTTTTTAATTATATCAACTTTCTTCCCCGAGCTGTTCGCCTGTCAGCAACTTTAGCTCCGGCCTCATGCTCTGCTGAACAGCCCTCCGTCCCTCCCCGACGACTCAGCCCGGGCCGAGGCCTCGAACGCCTCTCTGAGGGGGCTGACAGCACTTTGTTTTCTCTCTGCCCCGACTCTGACTGCAGCTCAGCTTCCTCCTGGGCCCAGAGAGAGAGAGAGAAGAAAGTCTAAACAAACAAGCTGAGCTGTTTCTGGGTACTTTACAAGAAGTTAGGGCAAGTTGTGGATGCATCAGTATTTGCATTTAAATCTGGTTAAGACCGAATGATTCCATTTAATTATTTATTGCAGAATCAAAAAACAACAGATGTCGCTGAAAGATTGTGCAAGGTGAAGTCGCTTCTTTGACGTCACAAATGAAGAATAAGCTCAAACTTCTTGGCTCTTGTTCAACAAGATCAACAGGAATGTCAAGATGGATGTCGAAGTGCAGAGAAAATAATGCAGGAAACATGTGAAACAGTTCGTAGTATTTCATAACTTTTAGGTTGATCAGATGAAGACGTAGTCATAAAGCTCTTGAAGGGAGTGTGTGATGTGACGGTTTGACTTTGTGTTTTTGGGATGTAAAAGTGAACCTGTCACTTCTCGCTCCCTCCTGCTGGGACTTTGTGATCTTTTGTGTCTTCCGTCTTTGTCGTCTCCTAATTGCTCCCTTCAAAGGTGTGACTCGTGTGAGGCTGAGCGTTTTTCAGAGAGGTGGGCTCGGTGGGCGGGGTCTCTGTCAGGCGGACATATTTTTATGTGACATCGGCTCCGCCCTCATCCTGTGATTTACCATGGCGGGGGGGGGGGGGGGGGGGGGGTCATAATGATAGAAGTGTCACCCCTCTTTCAGGAGCAGTCAGGGCACATTTTCATGCAAATAACGCTGTGGCAATTTTTTTCCCCAGCGTTTTTCTCTAATAGCTTCTTACAAATGATGTGCCATTACAAGGAGGTTTATTTAAACAAATTTAATACGTCTTTAATCAACCCTCGCCGAGCGACTTTCAAAAGGTCACACGCCACATCAGGGCGAGCTCCATATAACCCCTCCCCCCTCCTCAGCCCCTCACTTCACAGTATTAGCTCAGGAGAAGAGCGAGGGAGGGGCGGGCGAGGGGAGAGAATTATCTCACAGACAACTCATTTTCAGCAAATCTTTATTTACATTTTTATTCAGTTATTAAATTTTATTTCATGGAGCGGCAGACGGAGCAGGGGCCTCCCTCCTTTCACCTCCACACACACATACACACACTCATTTGCTTATGAAGTCATCTCATGTGAGAGCAGGAGGCGTGTGTGAACCTTTAGTGTCACGTCTGACAGCACAGGCCCTTCATCTTATAGTGTACACACACACACACACACACACACACACACACACACAATGAATGCATGCAGGAGACACTCAGGCTCATTTACAAGGCGTCTATAGAGGTATTAGCAAACACCGCGAGTTACAATGAAACGAGCTGCACCTGCAGGTCAACAACATGTAACTCTTATCTGAAGCTTTGTCTCCAGGATGCTGCTGGAGGTGAGTGCAGAAGGAGCACTGAGGGCATGCTGCTAAAATGAGAAATGTTCTGGTCACTGTTCAGCTTTGGGATTGGCTCAGCGTATGTAGCAGAAGAGCAAAAGTTAAAACATGAAATGAGAATTGAAGAAGTGAAGTCAGTGAAAGTTTTCCGAAGCCGTTGTGTCAAATCAACTGTTTAACTCCGTGGCTGTTATTCCCCGTCGTGTTGACACTCAATCCTTTGTAGTGAACTGCACACAGGAGCTGTAAACGACACACACTTAATGGATCCCTCTGAATCACTTGTCCTTGTGCGTTTGCATCCCGTTAACTCCCGCTCTGTTGTTGTTTCATTACGGCTGGCACACGCTCGACCCCGACCAAAGTCAATAAACAAACCCATTTAAATCTGTACCTCTGCTGCTGCTCCGGAGACGGAGATATTTCAATATGCACGAGTGGAAGTGTGTCATATTACCTCGCCGTGTCCCAGAAGGTGAATGTTGACTCTAAGCTCCGCCCCCTCTCTGCATGCTCTGAGCGAAGCTGCACGAGCTTTTAACATACCAGGAAAAATGAACCCAAACAACGAATCCTCTCCGGGGGGTGCAGGGCCTTTCTGATATCACAGTGTGATGAATTGAAGTGTCCATTTAAGGTTTTAAGTGGTTAAATGGCGTGGAGATCTGTTGTTGAGCAGCGTCTGACTCATCCATACTCTATTAGTGGATTCAAAGTGTGAAGCTTCATCATAGCATTAGCATTATAGCATAGCAAAAACCCTCACATCTGAGGAATAATCAAATCCAACATGGCTGTTTTTAGGGGATGAAGTTATTCAGAGGGCTGTGTGTGTCGGATCACCGCCGCCGCCGCAGAGCAGAGCGTCTTCATTTTTGGGGGGTTAACCCTTTCCACACTAATGCCTTTTTCTCAGGGTGGCATTTACACAAAATGAATTGCTTGCTTAGACACAGCTAACTAAATAAAAGACAGCGGGGGCTGATACTATGAAAAATGGATTTTCATTACTGTTTCATTGATTCTAGTAAATAAGGGCCCCGGGCCGGCACCGCAAAGGCTGCAAAACGGTAATAATTTAATCTAAGGTGACACAGACCAAAATGTATGTGGACAAAAAAATCATCCCTGAATATTAAACAAGGGCCCCGAGACAAGAGCGAGGGGGGGCAGAGTGTTTGCAGGCGCATTTAAATGTATGCAGATTGCCGTCCAACCTATTTAAAAACAAGAATTAGGTATTCCTGTCATAAATCACGTTTGCCGCTGTGGATGTGCCTTGTTATGTCGGTGTTTAACGGAAACCTGAAAGGTTAAAGCACTCGGTGCATTAAATTGTACAAGGATAATTAATACTTTTCTCCTGGCTATTTATAAAATATGGAAAATAGAGTCAGCTGAACTGTGACAACACGCTCGTTTGAGGAGGAGGTGAAAATCAAAAGGGAAGGGAGCACACATAACTCACAGGATATCACAGCTAGAGAAGAAGAACACACAGCTGGTAGGCTGCACACCCTTCATGTTAATAAACAGGTCGAAGTTAATTACAATGAAGCATGATTGTCTTTTAGTCAACGGACGCTCAGGCCTGCAGGTTTGCACCAACGTGACTTGATAATCTCTGGCTTGTTAACCGCTGAGCTGAAGCTGAAGTGTGAGTGTCTGCTTAAAGGTGCACATGGGGCCTTTGAGTGGCTGCAGGTGGGATCACCTAAAAATCCTCTCTGCTGTCTCTAAGTGGAGGTGAATGGACGCTCAGTCACAAAGGGTCGCCGACATGGAGATTGTATTGACCTTTACAGGAAGTCAATGGTTGCTCCGCCCCTTCAGGGGACAACAGCTTGACTTTATAATCTGCACTTTGTTAACCTGAAGTGCTCCCTGACGGTGTCGATGTGTGCAGTGTCACTAATTAGTGCCTGTTAACGGTAAACTAGTGCAAACTCCCTAATTTGACAAGTCTATTCCAGAGGTGTTGACCTCTCACTCACACCGGCACCACCTCCGTCATATCTGGCACCTTGTGCAGCGAGTTGGCACGTCTACCTGGCTGTGTCACACCTTTTCTGACACGCTGTCAAGGTTTGACTCGTGCTGCAGTGTCAAACTGACTCTGTGAGTACGCTGCAGTGTATCAGACGGCCACTTTAAGGAAGAAATGTGTGAAAGCAAACGGTTGCCGTGTAGTTGTTATGAAAAAAAAAAAAAAAAAGCAGCGGGTCATTTGGCAAAGCCATCCGTACATGTGAGCTAAAGGCGACTTGACAAGTGTCCGGGCCCATTACGCCGCGTTAGTCTATCCACCGACTCGTGCTTCAGTGGTTAATATGTGCGCCTTTTACATGCGCCGAGACGATCATGTCAAGCAGGGGAGATAATAGCCCCAACATACAAAAACACAACATCTGGAGCGCAAGAAAGACCATGCTGAACCCGAGCCAAGGTTCATTTCATCTGTGGGAAAGGTAGAGAGCTGAACACTGAAAAGCACGGTCGCATGCTTGGTGCACAATTGTTTAACACAGTCTCACTTCCCTGAAGGTGTTAAGGACTCGGTACACCTCGATGCCGATAGCTGCCTTTTCTTTTGGCGGCCATGCATGCAGGAATTTTGCACCCTTCCTCAAACCGGCTGTGGAGCGTAGTCACAAGTCGACCTCTCACACAGTGTGTCTAACAGCACATGAAGAAAAGAAAAGGAATCGTTAAAGTGATGAGAGGCCGACACTGTGAGAGATGTTTCAGTGAACCGTCAAAGCAGCTTTGATCTTCACCACAACCACCACTGACCTTTTCCACGTTCACCGACGTCTGAGTGCCAGCTTCTGTCTCCATCAGTGTGATTAGTTCATTATGGGACACCGACACTGACTCCTCTGCTCACTCTCTGTTCAGGCAGGAAGGATGAAAAACCATGTTTGGAAGGTGAAAGAGAAGAAGAACAAAATGTTGAACGTTGCCTGATCGACATGGAGATGCAGAATACACTCGTGAAATAAATCCCAACTTAAAACAAGTGAAAAATTCTCCACAAAAAACATCTGGATATCAAATGAATAAGAATCAACGGAGGAGAAAAGATTTGATTCTGAAAGAAAAAGCCACATTTGCCACACTACACTCAATCCTGTATATCTGCAGGTGTGTGGTGGTTGCACGCTACCCCTATAAGGTGCATAAACTGAACACATGTTGACTTTGAGTCTTTTAATTTCCACAAAGAATGCATTAAAAATAACTAGAGTCTTCCCAGGTGTCACAACCTGCACAGATTTCCTCCTAAAAACACAGAACACACGGAGCTCTTCCTGAGAGACGTCAGTGTTTCTGTGTGTGTCCTCGTGAACACACAGACGATTTCACATTCAGGTCACTCCTCTCCGGGTAAAGTATGTTCCTGAAGTTAATAAAATATTTGCAGTTTGCTTGCAACAATTATCACAAGATAAATACGAGGCAAATTGTTCGTGTTCCTGTTAATGGAGCTAGCCTCTGGCCACGCTATAATTATTCCTATTAGCAAATTAAGTCGTTACCTTCCCTCCTTCCTCTCTTTTTTTTTTTTATCGGGCGGTGGAAATTACTCCAAAATGAACACAGAGCTGCAGATAATTTGTGTCCACATAGTAGAAGGAGATGTGATGGATACACTTGATGCAGGCTGCACATTTTACAGGTTACGTCACAGAGCATCATGTAGGCGCTTCATCCAAACACCTGCTGTGTTTTTAGCACCTTACACAGACAGCCGCTCTCCAGTCCAGAAAATGTTTGTTTCTAATTCCAGCAGTGCGCCGTGAACAGCACCACAGCAGGGCCTTCAAAACGTGCAGCATGTGCTCAAACGTACACTCTTGTGTCTTTGTGGCTTGTGGTGCACACTTGCATAAGAAGAGGAGCCCACAGTCCCTCGGTGGCCCCAGGTATCCTCTTATGTCACAACCGATGGGAAGTGTGCCAACCACAGGCCTCATGTTGGGCAAGCTCGCTGCGCGCAGTGGGGCATCACACCTTCCTTTAAAACGGTTGTATCTATTCAGAGCTGCAGTGGAAACACCTCCTTCTTGATTTATGATACATTCTTCATCCTTTTTCTGTTTTGTTATTTCTGAAGGTACAGATTCCAAAATAAGGTGCAGCTAAATGTGTATTTATCAGGTGTTATAATTCAGTTAGCATTTATGTATGGTGAAAAGCCTTCGACTTAATATGGGAAGCAGAATGACAACCAGAGTCGCGTTTAGTGGCCAGTATGTGTGCAGGAAATTCAAGCATCCACAGAAAAGAGGTGACATTAACATTCATGTAGTTTGTTCAGGTCTAAAGATATCGGCACTAAAAATAGGCTGGACATCAGTAACACACACACCCTGTGAGACAATAGTGCAACTCAAAACTACTTTTACAGGGTGCTGGTTAGTTGGCGTGCCTTTCTTTTGTTTTCCTTTGGATGGACCGAAGTTGGTGTCACATTAGATGCCGTTGGGTGACCCGACTCTTGTTGGGAAATTTCCCAAAATGCTTATACATTTTGGCTACAGCCATGAGCTCTGCCAGCCTTTTCCAGCTGCTTTGGCAGTAAACGAAGCGTCATTTGGACGAGCCGCTTACATCTAGTTGGCTTCAGAAACAGCAGAAGGGCGGTGGGGGGGGGGGGGGGGGGGGTGGCGGATGAACTCTGGAAGTGACTGGTGACTGGAGAGGTGAACCTCCTGCCCTGCTGGAGAGGAAAAACAGCTTCATGTTTTCATCATTTCTGCTCACTTTGATTTCCATTCAGTTGTAGTAACACGACTGAGAACACATGCAGAAACAATCCAGTGTGTGTGTGCCCATCATCTTTCTCTATTTCTGGGTTATTTCCTGTTGTTTCAGACTCTTTTCACTCCTAACCAGCCCCTCTGCAGTTTGCTTGGATGAGGAGAAAATCCACATTTTTGTCCTCACCTGGCCAAACAAACAGAACTAGAGCATGCAGAGCTTGGTGTAAACGCAGCGTGAGCGTTTAAACCTGAATCTTCATGCTGATATTACTGTGACGGAGTGGACTGCAGATACATTAAACCTGGCTCCTGTCCCACATTAACATTGCCTCTGTGCTGATAGATCGTCCCTGGCTGCATGTGCAATGCGTTAAGAGGCCTCCCGCCGACGGTGGAAAGACACCTGCGTGATTGATGCAAGCTATTTAGCAGCAGGAAAGAACAAGTGCACCTCCGCTCCAGGGAGCGTTCGCCAGCACCTTGTACCGGACAGCTGTGGGTGGCCGGAGGGAGACGGAGAGAGAAAGTGAGGGATGGAGGGAGAAAGAGTCGAGATGAAGACAAAAGGAGAAGAGAGAAGATGAAAAATGAAGGTAGAAAGAAGAGAGCGAGAGGAAGAAAGTGAAAAAGAAAAAGTAGAATGGAAAGAAAAAGAGATAAACTGGATGTGTGAGGAAAAGAGCAAGCGACCTACATCTGTTCCTCATTATCCTCCTGGCCCCCGCTCTGGTAATCGCTCCATCTGACATAACTCACAGCAGACCTCACTTTGACTACAGATGGGAGTCAATGGGCGGGAGCGGACGGGGGGCGCGGGGGGGTAAAAGTTATTCAAGGCAAAGATGCTCAAGGTACGACTGATCTCTCTCACATGCAGGAAAAGGAAGCAGGAAATTCCAGTTTCAGAAAAACCTGGGACACTGTGCCGTTAATATGAATATCGCACTCACCAGGTTTATTATGGAGATCTGGCAATGATGCAACAGAACTGAACAGAAGTCAGACTGTGCAGGAAACAGAAGAGGCCAGATGACGAGACAGGTTGTTAATAAACTGCAGGGTACTTCAGTCGAGAAAAACCAGGAAAGAAGTGTCAGCTTCAGAGAGAGATTATTATCACAGGATAATTACCAGTCCAGTTTACCATCTATAGATAGGCTGGAGGGGGAGAGAGGGGGGGACGACCCTGAAAATGTATCTGCACATGAAATGAGTCCAGTAAGTCCAATTTGGCCAACTTTCTGTAGAGAACAAAACACATGGGGGCAAAACCTTTTCATTCGATGAGGTCGGCGAGCTGAGAGTCAGTGTTTTGCATGGAGTGCAGTTTTGTCTCCAGTAAACTAAAACTGTAAAATGACACCAAAGTTATCGTCCTCTCTGCCAAGCTGACCTCTTCTGTGTCTTAGAAGTTGAAACATGGACTCTCTCAAAAGAAGAACGTGACCCTAAGAAATGAGAAATTACATGTATGCAAATGGGAAAGGCGAGCCAAAATAGTGTATTATTATAATCAGATCCTCCTCTGGATCTCGCAGGTCATTGAATTTTTGAGGACGAGCAGTGGCTGTCGAGGCGTCTGCCCGCACTTAATCACAATATCTTCAGATGAGATCCGTGGTCGCGACGAGGAGCTCCGGGGGGGGGGGCACACTTGTAGACTCAGGAAGGTCAGGCCCCCGTTGTGCTCCTCGACGGTCGAGTGCTCTTTTTTAATCACAGAGCCGCTCTCGCTGCGAGTATTGCAATCATACAGTTACCACCGTCCTGAATGTGAGCAGCTGAACGCGACAGATTTACCAATGTGAACGGTGTTTTTGGTCTAATTGGACTGCTGAGAGCTCAGGTGGAAACCATTTTATCTACGTCGAATGATGATGACAGGATGGTTTTTTATGCTTCTGTAAAAAGCTCAGGTGAACCTTTGATTTCTACTTCTAACAGCCAGTAAATATCTCTGCTGGCTTATCCAGCTGTATGTTTTTGGATTTAAACCTTCTGATTATGAGAAGACGTTATGATTAAAAAATGCTCCAGTACAGTAGATGTAGTAGCTACCAGCCACAACACAGGCAGCATTGACTGCATCTTAATGCGTGGATCCACATTCACACAATCCAAAGTACAGGGGTTTACTCGATTTTCAGTCATTGAGACTGGAACGTGTAGAGAGACAATGTGACTGGAGTGTGAGGTTTCTTCATACAAACCAAAGAGTACACTCTCTTTGTTTTTAAAACGTAGGTTTTTATTATTATCCCAGGTCCTGTTTAAAAAAACAAGGATTTCCAGCTCTTTTATATTCCACACGCAGCTCGACATGCAAACCAACGTGGAGGCTGATTTGAGACGACTGGCCCACCTAGCAAAGAATTTCAGGAGTTATTACGGCGTGTTAGTCTTTGCAGATTTCTGGCTCTAATCTGTGAAAATGTATATCTCCAGTTTCTACCTCGCTGAAATCCAGGAGTCAGCGAGCTGAGTTTCTACAGGTGCATTTTCAGGCTGATCTCACAGCACCTCACAGCTGGAAAAACACATAGAAACACACACTGACTCCTGAGGAGACTTTGAGCGGTGGCTGCAGGTGACTGCACACCTTGACTTCCATTTATCAAAAGCCTGTTTACTGTGGCTGACAGAGACGGAGCCTCAGAGGGATCGATTTCTCAGGAAAGATGTGAAAAAAGCCTGCCAGCTGTGGCCCGAGTCTTCTCCTCAAGATTTGGAGGGGGGATCGGTGAAGATCTGGCGTTCGGCTCTGAGGAGAAACGCCCCTCTTTTTAGAGAGTGTAAATGTGTTTGAGTGGGATTAGTTACTTCAGTCGTCTGTGTCAAACTAAAACTCGTGATTGTACTTAAAACTAAGAAATAAGTTACAAGATATGAAAACAAACAGTCAACGAACAGCTCCAAGGTTAAATAATTAAAATAGACATGCATGAAAGCTGTCATATTGCTCTTTACTGATGCATATTCACAAACAAGCTCTTCATTAAATTCTCTCAAACCAGCTGACACACGGTGACCTCGGAGCTTGGAGGGCCCCCAGACTCACAGGAGCCTTTGGGGTGATTGTCCGTTTTGCCTGGTTGGTAATGGAGCCTCCTCATATGAAAACAGCCTGAAGTTTGTTCTTTTCCTCCTGCACGGAGAGAAAGCCGACCAGGAGTGAGTTCAAAGATCAGCGGTACACTTTAGACTCCAGTGCAGAAACAAATTATGCTCATAAATAGGACTAAATGATAAATAATCCTTTCCTGGACCCCCTTGTCTTCCTGTTGGAGCCGCGCTTCTCTGCCCACACAGCTCACACACTTTGACTTTTGTAGGGCAGCGAACATGTGACACAATAATGCAATAAGGTAAGCTTCACTTAAACACCGGAGAGGCGTATTAGATATTTTTACGGCTTAAAAAGAATGCATAATAACACGGTGCTGCAGAGAAAGCCTCTGGGAGCTGGAGCGGAGTGTGGGAGGGTGGGAGAGGATTGCACATGTTCCCTGTACTGTGTTCCTGAGCTCAGATAAGCCAACATTTCCTCCCTGTTTGGGTTTATTTTCCTTCGGCTTTGGAGTCGGGCTTCATATCCCACGCTACAAAGCCTCTGCTCAGCTCAAACCGGAGCCGTCTAAAACCTGGACTATCACTGTCCTCTCACATGACCCCCACCTCCACTGTTGACCCCCCCTCCCCTCGCCCCGAAGAACACAGGAAGCACACAACATCATGACGAGTGCATGCATAAACTACTGCTTCATTAATTAAACTCCATTTGGATTCACAGCACGCTGTGCATTCACAACAAAGATGGAGAGGCAAAATAAAAATCTATTTTCCTTTTTTTTATTAAAGTTGAAAACTTTATTTAAGCTTCTCAACCTCAGAGTGACCCCTGGTCAAGTCGGAGCGATGAAATCCAAATAAGATGCAGAATTATGTTGTAGGTTCTTTAAGCAGTCTTGAATCAAAGTTACACATTTCTGCCAGCATTTGATTCTGAGCGACAGCGTCTTTTTTTCAAACGTTTTGAAACAGTAGTTTGTGTATGCAGCAGCAGTTTTTTGTGCGGCCGCAACTTGCTCTTTTCAAAATGTATGATGTTACCAACAAACATCCGTAGTAAACCGAGATAAAGTCTCAGGTTCAGGTTAAAGACAGAAACTGGGAGGATCTCCTGAGTGAGCTGGATTTGTCACCTCCTCTGGCAGCTCCAAAGCAGACACTTAGTCATGTTAGTGTTTTGTCTTCCACTTTGAGGAAAAGGAACATGGGTGGCAGACAAACAGCACCGCTCCAACTTCAAAGGGCACCTTCACTGCGCTCCATCTGGGCTAACCTGGGAATAGCGTGGGTGCAATCTCACTTAGGAGTCGGTATTTTCTTTTTTCTTTTTCCTGTTGCTGAGGAAAATAAACGTCCGTGGAGCCCGTCTCCCCCTCAGGCCCTCTCCCACATTTACCATGTTATCCTCCACATCTGTAATAATAAGGCCTCATTTGTTGTGATTACGCCTTTTATCTGCAACCTGCATCTTACATCCACAACATCCTCTCCGTTACACCTTCCTCCCCGCGCCGCCGTGTTTACACTCCCAACCCCAGAGTCTCGTCTGGCTGTAAATCTGAGCGGCTGTACAGAAACAGTGTACAATAACATACAGGAGTGTAATAGGTGCTGGTGTGTTATTGTGCAGCCGCTGCTCTGATGGAAGTCTTGAAAGAGTCAGAGAAGGAGACATCAGAAGAACGTGTGACGGGACGTTGTTGTTGCACATTTATGATGTGAATCAAAGCGATAAGCAATGCTAATCACCTTCACTGTACTGCTAAGAGCTATGCTAATGCTACTCCTGCCATGTGGTACAGGAGTGAATGTCCTTCTCCTTAGTTGATTTCTTGCCTCTTGTGTTGCTATCAGAGAAAGGCAGATAATGAGGACCAGACAGAGAACAAAACAAACATCTAAAGCTCGAACGAACGCACCAAAACAAAAGTTTATAGTGTGTCTGTGAGCTTGTTTTTGTGTCTACCTTCATCTGCCACAGTGCCTGAGATCACGTGAAACATCTTGTGTGTGTGAGATGGAAATCATCGGGGCGTCTCCCAGATTTGGTCCGAGCTCCGACGACCTGTCGTTAGCGGTGACAGTGTTGTTCTGAGAGAATAATGTGACGTGTCAAAGCGGTAAACAGCGGCGCAGAAGACTCGTCCCGCCGGCTGACGAGCTGTAGTGACCGTGTCAGAAACGTCTGCAGCCCTGACATCATAAAAGGCAATTATTCCTCATGAAGTCAGAGAGGAATCAAGTTGAATAGAGCGGCTCCCTCCTCTGTGTGAGCGTGACAGCAACAGAAAGAAGACTTCTTCTTATTTCCCTCGTCATGTTTGGACTTTCCTGCCTCCGTAGTGTCTCTCTTTCATTCACTTTTCACACAAACCGTGCGTCTCTTTATTCCTCCTCATTTTTAAGCACAATCCAGGAAAGCTTCCCGAGACACTTCCTTAACCGTCCTCGGCTCATATCTCTTTGCATCTCCATTATCCCTCCTTCCACACCTTGGAGCAGATTAGCGCGTCGCTTGCTATCTTCATCCAGATCTAACAGGATTAAGGGGATAAAAAGGCACACTTTCTACACAATTACCTTTTTAAGAAGCCCACTTCCAGCTCCGTTTATCCGCCTTTTTGTTCATCAGAAAGGAGGTTTCTCCCACCTTCTTTCTCTGCAGATACGGATCTGTGGTGCAGCGGTGAATCATCCCGGCAGTAATCACCGCTTAAACAACCATCAATATGAACATAGGTGGATTATATTTGAAGCTTTAAGATTCTCTGTGGCCTTAAGGGTTTGAATCAGAACCTTAGTTTCTCTCTTCATTTCAGCCGTCTTTGCACATGCAGACGTCTTCGTTTGATTCACATTCTGTGATATTTGCCTCTCAGACTTTGAAGAGGTGACTTTATTCTCTTTAAACGAGGCAACACAAACAGATCTGTGCAGACACAGAGTCCAGTCACGGTGGATAATCCACAGAGCTCACAGTCAGCTGGTTCCAATAGAACGACTTCTTCAGGAGCCGGTTCACGTCAGGTCACATGTGACCAAAACAAGCTTCACTTCTGGAAGGTAAATCCTCTATTCAGTGTTCAGAATGGCAGGTTTATCCCCCCAATCAGATTGTCCTGTCCCTAAAGCTCCTAAATACAAGAATAGAAACATGTGTATATTAAAAACAATCCAAACAAGCTGTTTAGTTTGACTGAAACAATACAAAAGGGGATTTTGTCCAAGATCAGATCTGCGAGGTTTGGACTTGTGAACGTGATTCACTGTCATGAAATGTTTCTCAGGAATAATATTTATCTTGAGAGATTGATATCGGCTTTTCTTTGTCAGGGACACTAAACGTCAGTGTGCCTGTGCTTCCCCTCACGCACGCTCTCACACATCCGCACCGCTCGCCGTGTTGACTCACTCCTGTGCACGTAGACGCACACTCAGTGTGAAAACAACTTCAGCATGTGCATGTACTGTAGCTCCATGATCAGACTGTTTGTGATCGTGTTCAACATCTGCACAGGTGAGAAACAGAATGAACTCTTCACCCTTTGAAGACAGACTTTTTTTAATTGATTCTGGTTTGATATAAAACTGAAGCAGTCAGAGACGTGACTGATGGCTGTACGGTGAGACGTGCTCGTTTCAGGGTTTGTGCTGAGTTGTTGTTGTTGTGTGAGCAGAGGACAGAGACTCGATGACACTGCAGAGAAACATCACAGCTCGAGCAGACTTTAGGAAACGTAAATAAACTTGAGGCTCTGCTCTTTAAAGGAGGATATATAGATGTCAAAATGAGAAGCAGTTTGTTCCTACGTTTAGTTTTCTCAGATCAGCGATTGAGTTTGTTCATGCGGTAAAATTGATTGATTTTATTTTGTGATATCTGACACAGCTGCGTTACTTCTTTAGATGATTGCAGAAGCTCTCATGGTTGTGTCATCCCGACTCTCAGGATGTAAAGTTATTGAAGAGTGACATGACGGTAAGTGAAAGCTTTGTGGACATCAAGAGAGGCTGGTCCAGGTGCTGTGAGCGACATCAATCTCTGTTTTTCCTGCACAGACAAAAACAAAAACACAAACTCCCCCCGAAACAAGCCCTGCTTTACTTCCCTTCACAACCCCCCCACCCCCCACCCCCCCTTCATTAAATCTCAGCCCCAGGTGAACGCCGTCTTGGCTCAAGACCGCCTTCTTTAGCACCACAGACAGAGAGAGGGGGGGGGGGGGGGGGGGGTTAGGGGGGGGGGGCTTCCCCCTCCTTTATGGTTTCTTTCATTTGTACTGAGTACTTAAAGAAGCAACCAGCCAGAGTTAGAATAGAAGAACAAACTGTGAAGTAATCAACCAAAACGTTTCAGGAATAACACAAAAATAGAGCCTGAACCCCCTGTGGCCTCCGTCTTTACACACACACACACACACACACACAGGTTGTTGTGATTGTGCAGACATAATGTGAATAGACTCGTCGCTGCATTGAAGTGGGAAGCTTTCGTGTACATTAAAATCTGCTTTGTGTCACAGATTTGGAAGATTGACGTTCAAAAAGTTCCTTGACTGATTTGAAGCCAAAGAACAAAAAAAAAAAAAAACACAGCGAGCTGCAAATCAAACAGACACACAAAAAGAAAACACGGTTTGTTTCCTTTTCTTTACACACACGTTAAGGTCTCCTGGTTCAGGAGGTCAGACTTCAGGTCTGCTGGACTGGCTCCAGGTCAGGTCAGGTCCCAGATGATCCACTTGAATGTAATAAAGAATAAAGCATACATTTTCATGTAAAACTGAGAATATTTCACTTAAAAACGTCATCAATAATCAAATAGAATCAAACCCCTGAAAGTATTGCAAAGTGTAGTAATAGTAAAAACAGTCCTGCTGTGACCTCTAGACCCCCCCGTGTGGATCCTCATGTCGAGCACCGCTCGCTTTGTTTCACGGAAAACCGAGGAGAGAGCGAGAGCAGAGCGAGCGATGCGTTTGAAGAAAGTTTGAAAAGTGAGAAAGTCGACAAACAGCACATCAATAGAGCAAGTTGAGCAAAGTGAAGAGAATACAAACAGAATGAGTGTGTAGTTCACAGCAGGTGGTGTGCTCTTTCTTTTTCCTACAGGCACAAGAAACTACAAGTGTGTGTGTGTGTTCCCTGCAAACGCCTCGACACGCATCCTTGCATGTAAGCCTTGTGTGTGTGTGTGTGTGTGTGTGTGTGTGTGTGTGTTTCATCCTCTCAGGCGTTGAGGAGTGTGTGTGTGTGTGTGTTTATGCAGTATGGATTGGGTCAGTGCATCCAGGCATGTTTTCAAACGCCAGCGAGCAGTCCGATCAGAGTTCCTCCTCAGGTCTGTCGAGTGTGGAAACGTGAGAAACAGGATTGGTTGAGTCCAGGTCTGGACGGGTCGGGGTGTTACACAAAACCAGTTCACGGGTCAGGCTGTAAGAAGGGCAATGAAATGTGAAAAAAGACAACAGAAAGGTGGAGGAGATGGGAGCTGTGGTCTCCAGAGTTATTCTTCATTCTGGCGTCAGATCTGAGAGTCTTTTTCTTTTGGAGCCGATGACACGGCTGCGTCCAGGTTCTCCAGGTTTGCTGATAAAGCTGCCAAAATATCCCAGGTAGGACCGGATATCGACCCTCAGCTTCTCTTTGTAACAGGAACAGAAAGTCCTCCAGAAGCTGGCACCAGACTCTTCCACTTCATCGACAGCCTCTCCTACAACGTCGATTCAGGACTGTGTGGGCTCGTTTATTGGCTGCTTGTAAACGGTAACCAGCATCAAAAAAACAGAGGTGTGCTGAAAAGAATTCTTTCTTCACAACACGACCAATCTGCAACAAGTTGTTGTTGTGAAACACAGGTGCTTAATCCCAGGTGTGTCCTGCAGACTCACAAGGTGGAGCCATCTTTGTTTCCTCTCTGACGTTCTTCAACAGGCTGAAAGTGTCAGCTTTCTCTTCTTCTTTTAATTCTTCACATGCTCAGGTTCACTGAAGGGAGCGTCTGAAGGTTTCTTTGTTTTTCTACTCGTCTGTTTTAAGGTTTGCATTAAAACATGCATGCATGTATTCAGGTTCCCCGTAGTATCTGCTTTAAGGTACCCTCTATCATCTGTTGTCTTCCTTCAGAACGTGTCGTCTGCTCTGTTTTCATTTCAGTCTTAAAGAAAAAAGATTTTCTTGTCAGAAGGATAAATTGTTAAGCGGAAGTTTCTCTTGAACAGATTCTCCATAAATCTTTTGATTCCCTTTCTTCTTTCCCGACTATCTTGGAAATCTTTCCCTCCTTCCACCGTCTGCTCTCACTACAAGCTCCAAAATCTGTCTCCCCGTGTGCTCTGTCAGAACAGCGCCCCCCTCCTGTCTGGAGCTGTAACGACAGCCCAGCAGGTTTCCCTCCAACTCTGAACAGGTGGCTCGTGATAAAAAATGAGTGTCGAGGCTGTTGGAAAAGCTGGCACTTTTATCTTAATGGATTTTATTTGATTATAATGTCTCAGAGTGTTATCGTTAATGACTTATTAATATTAAAATAATCCTAGTTAAAGTGGAATCTCATGTCAGGTAGGAGCAGCTCCCACACTTCAAAGTGTGCTCCTCGGCTTCTATAGAGCCGTGTGTGTGTGAGAGCAGAGGGGGACTTTAGCACACCAGATGGACTCTGTCACGCTCCGGCTCGAGGCCTATCTGCCGGCCTCAGAATTTCATTAGTAGCTTGGCCCCGGTCGCAAGTTTGAAGAGCATAAGAGGTTCGATCAAAGGATTAGCAGCACATCTGAAGCAACAAATGGTCCACTTTTTCCCCCTCCTCTTCTCCTTCATGCTTTTTTTTTTCTCTCTCTCTGTTTGCAGCATCCCACCTCCACAAAGTGCTCAGACCTGGCCAAAACTGAGGGGGAGGGGGAGGGGTGGCAGCCCGTAGAGGAAACAGGATCTCATGTTTAAATCCTGAAAAATGTTCAAACATTATAAATTTAATTCAAAAACGACAACAACAACAACAACAACAACAAAAACACGTTCAGACAATTTAGAAGATTATGTGTTGTAGCTGTCTTCATTATTCTTTGTTACCTGATCTAATCTGTGCTGCTCATTCTCACTCATTTGAACATTTCAGCTCCCGTTAGACTTTTCATTTTCAGGTGGAAAGCAGGAAACGTGTTTCTGTTGTTCCTCGGTCATCTCTGACTGTGACTCCAGTGTTTCCAAACACCGAGCTAATATTTGTCCCTTTGACGCTGGTTCTGCATTTGCCTTTGTTGATTAACTACAAATATTCAGTCAGAATTCTCCTTTTATCAGAGCTGTTAAATCTTTCAAAGAGCTGCCAGCTGAAGCAGTGTCAGATTTATTTTGTGTTCGTTCACTTTAAAGGATGTTCAGTGATAAGTTTTGCACTAAAGAGGGAGCGAACAGGCAGCTGTGATTGGTTACATTTGGGGCGTCGTGGTTCAAATCTGCCTACATTTCCCAGGTTAAACAACCTGAGCAGACTGCTTTGGCTTTGCTGAGCTGCTTGAACGCTCTGTTAGGTAACAGCGTGTCCTGTATTTCTTATTTTTTTCCTCCAACATCCCTCCTCCTTCTCTATTTGATCAATGAACTCAATTACAGCCGTGTCCTGAGGTTCCTCTCGCCACGCCACTTCTCTCTTCCTCCTCTTCTTTTCTCTCTCCAGTGATGCATCACACGAGCCACACCTGACACCTCCAACACCCCCGTCCCTCTCCAAAAAAATAAAAAATCTCTCTTCAATAAATAAGAGGGGCATGGTGGGAGCACCCTCACACTCTCCCCGTCTAACAGCTCCAGCGCCCAGCCTCCGTCTGATTCCTCTCCGCAAGGGTAGCCTCTAATAGATTCCCCCAGCTCCCATGTATTATTAATGCTTACTGCTCTCCAAGGTGGCAGTGACAAATAGGGAGCAAAATTCACTGACTAGCACTGAATGTACTTTTTAGTCATGCTTGAGCTTCCCCCAGTCCATACTGCTGCCAGTTGGAAGACTTCTCTCTTCCTCTCGCCTCCTTCGTCATCCTTCTTCTTCTTCTTCGGTTTCACCTGCGAGGAAGGAGCGCTGAGAAGTTGGCCGCTAAAGCGCCCGACACTGAACATCATTCTCAGGAAGAGCTCAGGGAAGAAAAGGAAGCTATGTTTTCACGTTTTAGATTCATTCCAGCCATATCTGTTGCAAAGGTTTTTTGCTGTTTGGTTCAAATTTTAACATTTATGACTCAAAGTAAACGCCTGTTGATTCACATTTCATTAAGTGTATTAGTATTCCATAAAGGTGCATGGGTGTACTATAAGAGCTGCTCTGATTAATGACAGAACCGGTGGGACATATTCAGGCAGCTCTGTGACGTCTGCAGCGTCTTTGTTGGAGCACTTTTTCACTGACGCTCACAGCTGATGAGCAAAGTGTTACACGTAACAAAAGCATGGAAACGTCTCAACACACACGTCTCAGCCTTTGAATAAACAGCTGCAGAGTCAGGCTTTTCAGTGTGCAACAATCACAGACATGTAAACAGAGAAAGGAACTTCATGAAGAAATGTAAAAACAGCTAAAAGAAAGCTGTAAAAACAAAGACTACATTGGAGACGCTGTGGCTGCCTAAAGGAATAAAACAGCAAGTGATTCATGTGATAAAAAGCAATAATGCATTAATTTATGACCCTCATCACATTTACTTGTTTTATTAGAAACGTGATTTGAAAAAAAGCTGTGATGTCTCAAATCTGTGTTTCAAAAAAAACTCCAGAATAATTTTCCCATAAATGTTCCACATGCAGTTCACATCCAGCCTGGAGGGACAGCGTGTACAGAGGTTAACCCAGATGTGAGTGTCTCTCTGGGCCGTCACCTCTCCCTGATCTCCTACCTGGATGTGACAGAAAGAGGAGCAGCAGTAAACACACGGTGTGTTTGCCCCTCTGAAGAGCAGCTCAGCTCACAACCAATCACGCGCTCCCGACCTGTCAGGGCTTTTTCAGCGATGAGACAGACTCACCTGGAAGTGGCCGCGGGAGTCTGGGTGTTTGTGTTGGCCTGCAGTCGGGGACTTAAGAACATATGTGACACAGTCTTTATCCTCAGAGCCTCCTGGAGCTGTGCGCTTGTGTTTGGCATCGTGAGAATAGAGCTCCTTCTTCACCTGTTGAGCTTCACAGGGAAGGCTGCAAACGTCCTCATGCAGCAGCCATGAAACAGACGGTAATGGCTGCATGGTAATCAAAGTACGTCCTCTTATAGTTTGGATTATTTTTTCAGGTTCAGATTGTTTCTGACACATCACAGAAAGAAGCTCTGCTGGTACTATGTGTTTAACATCTGATTCATGCATTACTCGATTGTGCAGGTTAAAAAAAAGAGCAATGAAAGCAGCAGTGGACGAGCGTCTTTCTGTGGCTCTGTAATGAAATGTGATTACCTCTGATGGTCACTTTACTGTACACTGTGTGAATGTGGAGGTGTGAGCTGCGGTGTGAAAGCACTTTGAGTCGTCAGAAGACGAGAAAAGGGCGGAACAAGCCTCTTCTGTAGCTGCAGGTTGGAATATCAAAACGTTTGACTGATCTGTCCTGATGTTTAAAATAAACTCCTGAGGTTTAAAATGACAAGAAATGACGATGGTCAACATGTCTTTGCTCCAACGAGGGGAAACAATCGTCTGACAAGCAGCGGACCTTTGTTCGCAGCGTAATGAAACACAGTGCCAGGGAGGAGAGAAGGTCTGTGTGTTTAATATGAACCTGCTCATTTCTGTTTGATGAAGATTTAACACGAGCGCTCCTCCCTCGACTCTGTCAGGGCATCGTTTGCAGGTTGGCACTCCGGTTCAGCAGGAATAAGTAATTACAGCGGCGGATCAAACCTTTCCTTGACGGTTTGGAGGATGAGGGTGGAGGGTTCGGTGCTCTCTTGTCTCAGATAAACCCCCTAACATCCATCCTCCCCCTCCTCCTCCTCCTCCATCTTCAACCCCCTCTGTTTCTGTCTTCATTCGCTGAGCGCCGTGACGCGAGAACCCGCTCTACAGCTGTTCCCCTGTTGATCAATTAAAAACATGCTTTGGTGAAATAATTAGCTGACATTTGCTCCTACTTAACAGATGTTTCTGTGGATTCTGCCCGTAAAAAAAGTACAGAGGTGGAGGAAAGGGTGTGCATGTGTGTGTAGAGGGGGAGGAGGGCATTCACACATCCTCCACACGCAGAAAGGCTTCTTCTTCTTCTGCCTGCATTTCAAAGTTGTGTACATCTTTTAATGCAATTACGAGAGGTGGGCCCTTCGCCGGAATGATTTGAATGCTAATTTGAGCGCTGATCATCATAGTTAACCATCATTTACATAATTACCCTGTAATTAGCATCACATTACAGCAATATTATTGGCATTAAGCAATTAATTAAACCCAAATATGGATTGTTGCGCTGCATTGTTTGTGTGTTTGTGTTTGCCTGTGTGTGAAGAATCATATCCAGTGCTCCTGTGCTTCGATTTTACCAAACAAGTATTTTCACTTGGCTACTTTTGGCTGACTTTGAAGGCTCCTGGAGTTGGAATATTGATTTAGATCCCACTTAGAAAACAAACAGAAACTGTTTGAGTGCTTTTTGGAGAAAAAGTTCAAATCATCCTCCCTACGTGGCGTCCTCCTCGACCCCTTCCTCGGCCTCCTCTGCTTTTAAAATCATCACTATTATTCAGATACATGTGCTGATGTGAACGAAGCTTCTGCGTGACATCATCAGTGAGAGAGAAGTTGAAGAGGAGGGGGCGATGGGGGAGGAAGGTGCAGCCTCCCTAATGGCAGACGGCTTGTCAGGATTAGGCCAACAGGGGCTGTAAAAATCTACGCCTGATGAGGTGACTAGCTCTCCCGCTCAGCTCCAGCGCCTTACAGATTTGCCCACCTCTCCGGAACTTCCTCCCCTCACGCCACCGTGCTCGGGTGCAGCTCCCTCGCTCTCTTTTTAGTCCACTTTTGAGTGCATGCTTCATTGCCATCACATCCCCCACCCTGCTTCCCCAACTTTCTGTTTCAGGCTAAATTGGCTGATTTCATTACCATTCAGGTGAAGATTGTAGCAGCTTCCACTGAAAGCCTGCTTTAAAAAAAAAAAAAAAAAAAAAACAGAGAGGATGTCAGCGCAGGGTGAAGCAGGTGCTAAAGGTTTAACTGTTGCCAGCCGAGACGCCAACTCTGGCAGCTTAATCCCCGAGGTATTTAATGAACTTTTTCTCTTAAAGCGCCTCTGCTAAGACTCAGAGGCCGTGCTCTTACACGTAGCCAAAGCACTGGAAGCCACAAAGACGATGATAAGGTTTTTTTCTCCACCTGTAATTGAGGTTTTGTGGGATGATTTAAGTTTGCAGCTCTCTTCAAGCTTTTTTTTGTGAGGCCAAAGACTCGAATGTAAAGCGCTTTTTTTACTATTGTTATTCTTAAGAGGAGGATTGTTAAACCGTTTTGGGAAAGCCATGAGATTTGTGTTTTCTGCTCAGCCTGCAGTGCTGCAGATATTTGAGCTTACACTGACCTTTTTTGAGCTCTTATTTTCCTGATTTTCATCTTTCGCCTCGTCTGATTTGTTATCACCCCATCCACTCAGCACAAAAAAAAAACAACAAAAAAAACGAAACACGTACGCCAAAAGGACGGATCTCACGAGCGAGGTTGACACTCAATAATCAGGAGTGCCAAAAAAAGAAGCTTTCCTCGTTGGTGAATTACCTTTGTGCCTGTAATTCCAGAGCTTTTACTGAAACATTAAGTGAACAGGCAGGACGGGAAGAGCAGAAAAACAAAAAAATGTTAGAAATATCCCCAGGCTATTTCTTTAGCTCCAGACGTAGAGAAACAAAATGAACTCCCAAGTTCAGGTTGAGGCTCAGCTTAGCCTCGAGGTGCGGACATGGAAGTGTGTATGTGTGTGTGTGTGTGTGAGGAGATTCAGCCTGATTCCCCCTCCTCTCTTCTCTCACCTCACACACACACACATCTACCCATCTTGCAATAAAGGAAGTGACAGGACAATTTGCATTATAGCCTTTGACTTGAGCTTTGCACACACACACACACAAACACACAGTGAGACAAACACTACACACACAAATACATGCACACACATTAAAATTAGCACACGCTCAGATCCTGCTTTCTTTATTTTACCTTACACGTGTTCTCTGTCTGACACTATGAATATGTAGCTGCAAACAGAGGGGGGGGGGGAGGGGGTCGGTGTTTATGCCCGTTTGTAGTCATGTGTCACGTCGGGTTTGGATCTTCGCGGTAAAGCCTCGGGGTCAGGTGTTAGGTTCAACACTTGTGCAGAAATCAGGATGACCTGCACGGCCTTAGGGCTGCAACACCAAACACAACAAACTGACAGAGGCAGGGCGCTAACTCTGCCAGCGAGGAGGGAGGGCAGAGCGGGCCAATAATTATATCTGACTTAGGTGTTTTCTTCTGCTGGTTTCAGGTTCACTTTTCTCAATTTAAGGAAAAACAATGTGATGGCCTGTGGGATTTGATTTCCAAACGAGTTGTGGTGATAATCTGTCCCATTTTCTGGATGTCACTGAATGCATCATCGTGTAAAGGCTGTTCTTGGATGACTGAAGATATTTGCATCTTTTATAAGTGTCTGCAAAAATCTTACAGTTCAACAAACTGCAGCAAATAAAAATGAAATTCAACAACAAAACGTCCAGTTTTTGTCCGAATCCTCGAAGCTGAATCTGAATGAGCTGTCACATCCAGGAGAGTTCTGTAAAAAGAAAAAGAAACATGTCAGGATCTGAAATATGGCGACAGAGAGCTGTGGCCGTCTGACGAGGCTGACAGAAATGAAGAGAATGGCGTCAGCGCCTCTCTGGCTGTCCACCCGTGGCAGATCAATAGACTCGCCAAGCGTCCGACACACTGCCTCCCTGACAGAGGCGTGCTGGAGCGCGGGGCCTGGAATAAGTCGAGGGGTTGAGGGTGCGGCGCTCCATCATGGCGTGTCACGGCGATGAAATGAGTTGTCTCCAGCTACCAGATCGATGGCTGACATAAGAGGGTCTCGCCGCTGAGTTTGGCGGATGAGGGGAGGGAGGGAGCGAGGGAAAGAAAGGAAGCAGGGCGTCCTGAAGTTATTACCTCCACCTCGCTGTCAGAAATCACGGCGTGATGCATTACATGTGTTCCCTGTTGTGTAGTGTGTGTAAGCGGAGCACAAACAGAGGGGAACGGCATGAAAAATGCAGTTTCCGCTCCATTCGTCTCACATATACCGCTGTGTTCTCACGGACAGGCGGGAGTGTCCCGGCGCTCTCTGTTTGTAAATAGGCATCAGTCATGGCAGCGTTTTGTTCACAGCTGCAGCCAAACAGAAAGATTTACATCCTGCTTTTGGAGCCTTCAGACGTCACTTTGACTCAGAGCGAGGATGATGAAGCTACAGCTAAATGAGCTTCACTCCTTAGATCATAGGAAAAGAGGGACACACCTTACAGCATAATGCCACACACACACACACACACACACACTAAACTGTACGTCATGATTTCATGGCTCTTAACAACCGCTGAGAGGAGTTTAAAGATGGTTAATAAAAGTGTTCTACTAAAGCAAATGAGAATAACCTCTGAGATTATCTTCACAGTTTATAACTCCTGTTACCAGAATCCCACTGTGATGTCACAAGGGGAGCACACCTGAAACATTGTATTTCTATCTGTGTTATAAGACAAACAATGGACTGAATTGGTTTAGTTCACATTTTGTGGGTCGGTTGACCCCCAAAAAAATCCCCCCCAAAAAATCCCCTTTGAGAGTTTTGCACTGAGGATTCATGCTCTCGCTCCTGCTTTTATTCAAATGATCTTTAAATCGATCTTCAGGTCAGCTTCAACAGATTAGTGTAAAGATACTTCAATAAAAGACATCACGATAAACAAGAATACCAACGTATGCTCAGTGTGACTCACGTCCTTCATAATTCAACGAGTTCATCTGCGTCACAGGAGGCTCATTCTACATTTGTGCTGAAAGTATTTAGTCACACACACACACACACACACACACACACACACACACACACACACACACACACCCTCACACACTTGAATGGGCAAAAACAAAGAGAGGGCAAAATTACTATTACGTCCTAAAGACATGTGAATAACACTCCACTAGTTCACCCTCTGTGCATGTGATGATGAACACCATTTAAATTACGTCAGGCCACGCCCCCTGAATCATTTGATGACGATTGGTCGTGACACGCTAATTTTTCAAGGGTAATTTCCAAAATGCGCCTCACACGTAACGTCTGGACTTATTAATACAACCGGCGGGGCCCGGCCGCTGTGCTCCCCCCCCCCCCCCATGGCATGCAACGTTGTTCGTCTGCTCCTGGCAATAATAAATCACGCCGTGACAAGTGGCGCACTCTTAACCTTGATGGACTGAGAATCAACGACCCCCTTCAAATAAAGCCTGATTACGCGATTGGCATCGATCATTGCTCTTGTCTGCTTCAATAAGGAGCTGCTTTTTCCGCCGCTGTGACCCCGACGTCCGGACCCGAAAGAAGTAAAGAGAAGAAAATGTTCCAGGACTTGAGTCTAAAGAAGCTCTAATTCCTTTAATGATGGAGCGAGAGAAAAACACCACTTCTTTCATAATCATTTCCTTCTTTGGCTCAATTGCAGGCTGCTTTCTTCTGTTCTCATGCGCTTTCAAGTCTCATCAAGCTCACGCCGAGCTCGTCGTTCTTCAAATAAAGGTCAAACACAATGAAATTCAAAGACCTCAAACCGTACGGTGAGTCAAGGCGTTCAGTTCAGAGGAATCAAACTGAACTCCTGTCGCAATGTGCAGCCGGGAGAACTGATGGACCAATCACTCCTCAGTCCAGGTGGGATCTATTTTTAGAAACGATCAAAGAACAGAAAGAAGGCAGCAGGACGTTCAACAGACGAGCTCACACAGGTGAACGTGTTTGATCATCACATTAACAGAAACACGTCAGCGCATCAGAAATATGAGAATTAAACATGAGCAATGTGTGTTTTATTTTGCATGCTGACACAAGGGATTAAATAAATCAATGTGTAAAATAAAATACATGTGAAACAGGAAGTTTACACATGTCAAATATGCAACAGACGACGTGTTTATGTCTGTAAGAAATACAGCACATGTATTAAGGCTGTAATTGGTTTAACAGGATGTTATGAAGAAGCTCTTAAAGGAGAGGAAAAGACGTCCATTTTGAATTTGGATGCAGAATTTATGAGTGTTGTATAACTGTCTGTGTCAGGCGACGTTTTTGGCACATGAAGGAACAAAAACAGCATTTGTTTTCCTTCTTCTTTCACCTCACTTCCACCCGCCCACCGAGGGAGGCCAGGGGACCCAGGGGTGCTACCTCAGGTCCAGCGCGCCGACCTGTCTGTCAGTGTTACTCACAGGAGCCTCAATGCGCGCTGACAGGTGCCAATCTGCGGCGCCGGGCGATAACGGTGTCACCCCGCCGGCGCTCGGAGGCAAACCTCAGCAGCCGCCTGAACAGATGCAAAACATTCAGAGGAGTCGGGTAGTTACGGAACAACAATGGAGCGAGCGGATCCTGCAATGTGTGCGCTTGATTTACGGGTTCTGAGATGAAGTGATGGCCTGTTTAATGCTTGGATGGGTTTTTTTATGTGTTGGTGTGACATTTACCTTTGCTGTCACATGCTTTATGCATGAAGCGTCTGATGCGTACACACAGAAAACAGTTAGGAAGCTGCTGCTGTGTGTGTGTGTATGTGTGTGTGCGCCGCACTCATCATATTCACACACATTTTAAATAAATATTCATCCATAATGCAGAGTAAATAAATTCTTTCTGTGTTTTTGAAACCAGCACATTGCAAACATTTCCCTCTCACGCTCCTGTGTCAATGCAGATCCTGATGAAAGTCCTTTCAGGTCTCAGAGGGATGAAGATCAAATGTGCGATCCGTTAAAGAGCAGGCGTCGTACTTTGTTTTCAGGGTGCAGAAACAGAAACCTGTTTCCCAAAGGAGAGCGTTAGCATCTCTGCTCACATAAGCCCTCTTCCTGTTTACATGTCAGAGTGTGTGTATTTATACGTCGGGGGTTGTAACAGGTGTCTGGAGCAGTCACACACACACACACACACACATTTGAACAGGTACAGTTATCAGTGAGCAGAAGTCACACAAACACAGGAAACATATATTTAGATCTGGTGTAAAATGCTTTAAATGTTGTTCTCAGTTCTTCGCAGCTTTCTGCACCTTCAAAAGTTTACAGTGTTTGAACTGTACGAAACCTTTACACAGTATGTCTAATGTACACTGTGGACTCTGTAGTATTGGCTGCTGTGGCTCAGTGGTAGAGTTGCTTGTCTCTCATCTGAAAGGTCAGGGTTTGATCCCCGGCTCCTGCAGCCTCATGAAGATGTCTCCTTTTATTTAACTGCATCCTATCATTTCACATAAGACAATAAACTTCTTCTGCCATGTCTAAATGTAAGAAACAATGGTATAAAAAGATGCACCCTGCAGGGACAGGCATAGTTGCATTATGGGAAACGTAAGATCTTCAGTTGTTCAGTTGTTTTCAGAAAACTAACCATACGAGGAGATAAGAAATAAAGAAAGCAGCTGCATTCATTTTAATCATTTTCACACAGTCATGAACTGTCAGCTTGTTAGAATCTACATGTCCTCTGACCTTCTGTATCTGTTGAACTAGTTCTGAGCGGTACTGGAGTATCCTTACACTCCGAGAGTCTTCTTCTTCTCTTTCCCTGCCCTCCCTCGGCCTCACAGATTTCCCTTCTCAAGCCTCTCCGCTCCTCCCACACACTGGAGATCAATTTGTCTTGCGGACAGGAATCCATATTTTTCTCATCACAGGTAGTGCTTCTTCCAGGACACCCCCAACCCCTTCTTTTACATCCCGCCCCCAGCCCACAGCAGCATCACCTCTCTGCAGTCCATCCACCACCCCTTGGCCTCACAGCCCCCACCGCACGGGCAACACGCACAGCCCAGGACAGGGCATAAACACTGTGTTCCTTTACATAAATGCATGTCAGAAGACACACATGCATGCCCACAAATACCCCTGCTTACACAAACAAACTGTCCTCTTGTTCTTGTTCAAATTACACGACTGAGCAGCGAGCGCTGCTGGTCCCTGCGGCGTTTTTCCAAAGGTGTTCCATCACTCTGCGGTGAAATCTGAAGGGAGGGGAAAAAGCACTCCAAAGTGGGTGGAAGAAAAAAAGCTGCAGCTTGATATCAACAGGGGAGTGGATGAGGGAGGGAGGCATTTTACAACACGTTTTTCTCTCACCGTTGTCTACCTTGGTCCGGGGGAAAGACCGGTGGGCTCCCTCGTGGCCGCGCCACGATCAATACTACACAAGAGTTGAATTAGACCTCAAGTGGAGTGCACGTCTACCTTGGCGGAGGCAGGGGCCGACCTGAAATCCCTTGAACATTTACTTTCTTTCCACTGAGTTAACCAATAACTGGATGAAATGAGAGGGAAAAGAGCAGCTGTCTTTCCTGTTTCTTATCTCTGCTGTTTTTTTTTCTCTCTCTCTGTCTTCTTCTCCTCGTCCTCGCTTCTCGCCGTCGCTCTCGGCGCTCAAACTCTCAGTATCTGTTTTGCCTTAAAAGAGTCACTTGAGCAGAAATGAAATGCACAATTAGCAGATATCCAGAAGAAATGGGACACGCACACACGCACATGTGCAGGGAATGCATGCATGTGTAAGCATTAGACACGCACACACATTTTTTCACATATCTTTAATTTAATCATGTCCTCTCATTGACATTGACTCATGCTTCAGCCGCTCCCAGGGACAAGTGTTTTTCAAAGCAATAAAAAGATCACTTTAATGCAGAAATTCCTGAGATATGGTTGATAAGTTAATTTTTGATGTCAGTCAAACGGCGTGGACCGGAGGCACAAGCTTCAGGCGGCTCTAATCCTTTTTAATAGTTGAGTTTGAGTGGAGCTATTTGTTTGCTTTCACTTCATACGATACTGCTGCTGCACACATTTATCAAGTCCACAGCTTCTCACCTGGTGAGTCAGGGCCCAGGAGTGGCTCTTGAAGGTGTGCTGGAAAAAAGTGAATGAATCTCGTTTTGAAACATGTGTTTTGTTCACCTTTTTTGTTTTAACTGCGAGCCCCAAACTGCACAATCAATGTGATTGGTTGAAAAATATGATTAAAGTGGGTCCTGATGTTTCTTTTCTTGCTTTAAGAAGGCTTGTTTATTTCTGCAGGCTTTTGCAAAGTTGTGTTGAGAAGAAGCATGTCAGTGTATCTTCATGTCTGTGTGTGTAGTGAGCATGTCGGGGCAGTGATTCAGGTTTTCACCCTCTTCTGTTGGCAGGACCTGAGCGCTGATTGGCTGAAGCAGAGCAGCAGCAGCATCATGTTTGTCATTTTCAGCATCATGATCTTCCCGCCCGCCCTTCGTGCACCTGCCTCCCCTTCCACTGGTGGATCAGGTAGGTGCCTTTTTTTCTGCCAGATGCTTCCAACTGAATTTGGGTCAGGAACACACACACACACACACACACACACACACACACACACACATAAAGTCCCTCTCCTGGATCAATAGGAGGCACTCAGTGCAGCTGACGCCCTCTCACACCTGATACTCCGCCCCAAACACCCTTCACCCCCTGCACACACACACACACACACTCTCCAACCTGGCGAGGGACCAATTACACCAACCGGAGGGAATTACCCAGAGTCCCCTCTTGTCTGGAGTGATATCTCCAAGGATTACAGGTACTTAGCTCCCATTATGTCTGCTCTATTACCTGCCTCTTAACACACACACCTCCTTTGTGTTCGCCTGTTTGCACAACAATCCTTCCCGCTACCTTTTGGCTTCTCAATGGCGGCTTTGTGGGGCTTAAAGGTGTTTGTGTGTGTGCGGAGGACTAGATTTCAAAAAGCTCCACACCTCCACACTTCTCTCTGCAGGTACACGTTGTCTTACTTATCACGTTTTCTCACTTACACTTTTAAAAACACACTCTCTGCTCTCTGGATTCTCACACATGCTTTCCTTTTTTCCCCCCTCAATTACAGATGCACTTTTTGTAAGCCGTCGCACACACACACACATGCAGACATGCAAACACATTGGCGCACACACTCATTTGTGCAAACACTCGGCACACCTGTATGCACACTCACTCCTCGTCCTCCCACACACTTAAAACAAATTACCTCCTTGTTGCCAGACTTACACACTGGTTTCATCTCCATCAGACGAACACACACTCCTAACAAACATCCTATCCTGCCTGTGCACACACACACTCTCACACACTCAGACACTCAGACAGGAGGTAAGCTGATCTCTCTGACAGACACACAACTGGCAGCTTGGAGAGCCGAGGGCGCTGAGAAGGTAATTACCCGTGACAGACGTACCTGTGTAGGTTTCACCTCCTCCTCCTCCCGCTCCTCCTCGCCTCACTCCAACCTGCACTTATCACAGTTACCATCTCACCGCAGCCGCTCAGGAGCTTTAATTGGAAGATTAAGGTGTTTTAGGCATCGATTTCATGCCTGCTCTGTTTGTTTTTTTTCTCCCTCCGCTGGGTGCAGGCGCAGTTTCACCACTGGAGGCGCTGTGCTGTTTTATGTACGGAGTAAAGTTGCACCTGTGCTGAGGGAAAAAAATGTGGATTTCTCTTCTTGAATTCAGGTCAACTTTATTGAGACTTTATTACTGATAAAATACAAATTGAAAAGACACATTAGAGATCATAGTTACACTTCATTGTGTGAAGTTCATTTAGTTTGGAAATCTTAAAGAATTTCCATTTCACCCAGTGGGATGTTGAACTTGACTTAGACTTCTGTAGTTTAGTAAAGAGGGTTGTCTCTGTGTAATAATGTAGAATGCGAATTATTGGAGGAGTGGTTGTACTCTCTTTTTGTGGCAGAAACTTTGATCTGTGTCATGTTGTATTCACGAAGATGTCCGCTCTGTTCCTCACTTTGGTCCGTCCAAGGCGATCGTCACTTGGCGGTCTCTGCCTGTGCTCGCTTCACTTCGATTCTGGTCATGCAGAAAAACAAGCAGCTCAGGTAGAGTGGTAACTTTACTCTTCCTTGTAATGTCGTCACCAAATAGATCTACCTCTGTCTGAGTCTGCACTCTACTGTGGACTCTGTACAGCACTGATTTATTGTGTAGAAGTTGTTTTAAACGTTGCAGGATATTGAACGGAGCATCATTAATCTTGTACATTACCAAACATTTCCTTGAGCCAATTTCAGCCTGAGCAAATGTTGTCACATTTATACATATTCATACACATGAATCTTTCCTCTTTCACTTACATTTAGAGTCAGTCAGACGCTGGAGGTTCTTCTTCTTCTTCTGCACCCATAAAAACGTTTAACAGTCTAAACTGTAATACAGAAACTTTCCTGGAAGTCACACTTGGACCAAACTCATATTTGCACACAGAAGCCGTGTTTTTCACAATGCATGAAAAAACATCCCCGCACATTTACATACTGTTAATAATTTCACGTCTCTCTTAGCCAGGTGTTAAGAGGGTCTCTGAGGTCGCTTTTCATCAGGAATCAACAACCTGTTATAAACACCAAGTACCTTCCTTTTCTTCTCCCCGCACACCGCAACCATCTGGCACCAAGCCACCAAAATAGACTCGAAAACGTTGGTAACAATTAGTAGACACTGTACCCAGGGACCACACAACAACCCACCTGATTTTCATACCCTGTATTTCTTCCCCCCCCACCCCCCCATCAGGACGCTATCAATAGCCCGACACCTGTTTCCTGCCAACGCAAGCTAGGCCCTCTATGGCTGCACCTGTATGTGCTTACACAAGAGCCTCGAGAGGAGCATTTATGTGGATGGGACTGCAGGGCTGATATCAGGCTCTGCTAATGCAATCACAGGAAGGACAGGGAGCACTTGACAAGTGTGAAGCAAGCCAACGGTGGGGTGAATTCACTCCAATCAGATCAGGATGTGGAATTTCAAAAGAAGCTGCGACGAGGAAATCTTTTGACCCCAAAATGACTATTCAGAGGATTAAAATGATTGGTGGTGCACGTAATCTCGGAGGAAATAGTGAAGTGAAAGGGACAATAAGTCTGAGCATGAGGATTTGTCCAGGGAGGCTGAGGTCTGAAACCAATCTGTGCTTCACGTGACTCACCTAAAGGCACACTCCTCTGCTACACAACTGTGAAGGTGTTCACAGAAAATGGTCGAAAAAAACATTCACTAACATTTCCGTCATGATAATGTCTTACTTTACCTCTGTTATAAAATAGTGTGCTTGAAACACCAGTGGAATCTTTTGGTGAGATGTGTCTGCGATTGAATCCGAGTGTCACTACATCCTTTATGCTGCTTCTTCTGCAGCCAAGGAGCTAGCTCAGTGTAGGTCGTCACTTCCTGAGTCAGCCAGCTTGGCAACCACAAGTACAGCTAAGAGAAACTGGCAGAAGTCATTCATTGTGCAGGAACATGCTGGAAAGACGAGGCCTCCCTGCCAAGCCTGGAGTCATCGTAATGCTATCCAGAACACGAGTTAGGTCAACATCGGATGATTTAGCATCTCACATTATGTTTCAGTGCCAGAATTCAGAGCCAGCTGCTCCCTACCTCCGATACAGAGGTTATGCTGGTGCTTAGTTCACTTTCCATCACATACTTGAAAATAAAAGTTTGCTTTCAGGCGAACTCAACTGTTTGTGCAGGTTTGTTTGGAATGACTGTTCCATACCGACATTCCTTTGAAACTTTCAACAGTCTGTGCTTAGTGTCGTGTAATTCAAGTATTTTTTAAACATCAGTAATGTGCAGTGTAAGCCAACGTGTAACTTATTAGCATCTATGTCAGTACATGCTTTGTGATACTGCGTCTACTGTTGGATATTTATAGTTTCAATTAACTGCTTACCTGCATAAGTTCAGGTAGCTTCTGTCATGTGAGACGTATCATTTTGCACGGATCCTGCAGAGCCACAAGCCTAGAAATCCACTTCTACTGGTCAGTATTTCTACTTGTTTTTAGTCTTATAGTGTCACATTGTACTTCTTGGTTGTGAAGTGAAATTCAGCTCGACTTTCAGACACTTCTTTCCTTGTAAATGTATATTTTTTTATTTTTGGAGTGGGGTGGTAAATAACACCAACAGTGTGTGCAACTATCTCTATCTTCTCTTGTGTCTTCCTTTCATTCACATTTATCCTTTTGTTCTTTCTTTTGTATGAATCAAATGTGAACACCAATGTTTCTGTGTGATACAGATCGTCTGTTTCAACTTGTAAACTTGTGATTTGGGGCTACTTGTCAAGCCTAAATAGTTACCTCTCTGTGTAGATAGTCGTTCAGCCCTGACTGATGACCGTCTGCCTCAGCTCAACTCCAAACGCAGGCAGTTATTCAGCGGGGAAAGCAGTCAGTCAGTCTCCCACACACACAGCCAGCCATCCATTACGTCTAAAGCAAACAGAGAGCCAGACATCGAGGAACAAACTGCAGAGTCAAGCATGGAAGGGCAGGTGATTAATGCCAACACAGTGTTTCCCTGTTCCTGGCCAAAGTGTTATTGATTTGATTTTGGAGGGGCGAGAAAAGGTTAGCGTTTGCACGCCGTGGTTTGAGGTCGGCGGCCTGTGATGGGAGGAGTAATGACCCCTCCTCTCTCAGTGGGAGCTAGCGAAGCGCTCAACCAGGAAATGGAGACAATCCCCAGCCAGGCGCCAAGCGTCGTTCTGTCCTTTACACCGTCGATATGTGTGAAGTGGACATTCACCGGCTATCGAGTGCCACATACTCCCACACCTAACAGCCATTATAAGTCGGAGATGGCTGAAATAGCAAGTCGGGCTACGATACAGGGTGAGGGGAAGAATATGAGCTCGGTTTCAGCTGGGCTCCATTTTCACCGCTCTTTCAATCAATGGCCCAAATTATTAAAATATGACTGCATGTTTAGACTTTATTGTAGCAAGCTTCACTGTGTTGGTCTCACTGGATGTTGCGTATTTATGAACCTTCACCGGTCAAAATAGAGAGCGGCACCTAGGTTGTCATATTTTGAATCTTTGGCCCACAGGTCAGGCTTTGAGCAAGTATTGAGAGTGATTGTTAAAGAAGGCATCAGTTTCTATCTCCAGTACAGTCCAACAAGGTGAGGCAGAAGTACATCCAGCATCGTTTTCACTAATCCTTGAGCGCTGTGATCTTGCTTCACAGCAAGCACACAAATGTGTAAGAGTAAATAAATGAGATTGATCCCGAGCAGGGTAAGACATGTTCACTTGTACGTCAGGTACATGACAAGATCACACCCCCAGAGCGAGTTAATTTTCATTCCACCTCCATCCTTTCCCCTCCCTCCATTCTCAGTCATTTCAGGGAAAAAGGTGCTGTAGTCGTATGACAGTAATTAACAACTGACAAAAATATCCCGTCCCTTAACATGAGGTGGGAAATCACAAAAGCCGGAGTTATTTTCTCATTAATTCTGCCGCTCTGAGACACTGAGGTACAAGTTAAAAATAAGGCAGCACACTTTGTTTGTAAAGCCACTGACACCCAGGGATCCTTACAATTTAATCCGTTTTCTAAAAGGACTTCAGCACGTCTACTTTCACCTTCAGAAGGATTACTAATGTACACCAAGGCTCCATTTCTAAGCTTTCTACATGGAGAGTTTTTAACTGAAAAATATCAGCAGAAATCGTATTTTCAATCTTTGGTTTCGTCTTGAAGATTTTTCAAGACTTTATTGAGAATTTTATATTTCAGGCTGAACCCAGTTTTTCTCCTTCTAATCTGTACGAGTGGCTTAGTGGAAGTGGATTAATATGATGAATCAAGCCAACCTTCATCATCATGAAATGCTGTGATTCCCCGTTATGAGATGTCAGAGTTTATAAAGGGTTTATAAAGGGTAGAATACAGAAGCAGGTCTGTGTTCTGTTTCATGAGTGATAAGAGAAACTGAACAGTTTTCCAGGTGTAATCTTCATTTTGAACTTGTAAAGTCCCCGTCAGAAAATATGGTGTGCAGGGTTATTAATTAGCTGCAGCCATAAAACATAGTCAGGGACAGACAGATGGTTTGATATTCACAGATAGCAGACTTTCTTTCCCTCCCCTCCCTCTGTCTGTTTGGCCACCTCCGCTCCCTTTTACTTTCCTTCTGCCTCGATCAATAACACGATTGGACAGATAGCCATTTTTGAAGTCCACTTCTTTCAGATTGAAGCTGGCACCGCCTCCTTTAGGAGTATCAAACAGGATTCAACACATACTAGATGCTCACCTTCATGATATAAATAAACTCTGATACCTGTTTTAATTAAGACGCAGACTTTCACTCTAAAAATCAGTCTTAACGGCTTCTTTTTTTCTTTTTCTTTTTTTTGGCCCCTGTTTCCCATTAATTTCTCTGTCTGTTCCTCTTTGCCATCCTGGCTTTGCTTCTTTCACTGCCAAAGAGCCAGACAAAGCCTCATCACAGCCATAACTCCACACAGAGACAGAAACACACCTCCTGGATGCCTGAAGGAAGCCACAGTTTGTCATCACATGTTTGTTCTTGAACAAGAGAGGAAAGAGAGACACATGCCAGCCTTAAGTGGAGCTACATACCCCCTTTATTTGCCCTATAAATACCCCTTGAACACCTTCCTTTTCTGCTTCTGAGCCGTGCCTCATCAGACTGGGGGGATAGGTGCCATTACGCCTGCATATTTAAAGCCACCTAAATTTGTGGAGCAGGTGGCGCACAATGCACTCTTGTTGTTATTTGGTTCGCGCAGTCAAGATGGCAGATTTCATAATGCTTTCAAATGGCACATAACAGGGAGAAGCCTCACAGGACTGCCAAGAACAATTTCGCCAGGAGCCAAAGAGGAGCAGCAGGCTGCAGCCCGTACCTTTCTCGACAAAGAGAAAGAGGAAAGGAGGATGTCTCGAAACGCACAGCGTGGGAGAGTTAATCACCTTTTAACTGCAGAGTTTGTTTGCTGAATTCTAATAAGCTTTTTAGTAACAGGGAAGCTGTAATTGAGCCCAACAACAGAGCCAAGGAGAAGTGAGAGAGCAGGAAACTGAAGACATAGTAAAGTATGGAAAATGCCCTCTGATGCTAAAAACGCAGCTTGAAGAATCAACAGTTCTGCCGGTGAATGCACCAAACCTCTACTGTTTGTTTTGCTGCAAAACTAAACGCCTGCGGAGAAATAATAACAAGAATTTAGAGCAGACAGGAAGGATTTCAGGTGAATCTCTGGACTGGTGTTGGAGATCATTTCCTGTTTGTGTCCATACGATGCATGTTGTAAACTGACTTCCTCCAGTTGGTCCGTCTCTCTGCGAGTCTTTGCTGCTCCTTGGAGGACGTCGGCAGCAACTTGAGTCTCATCCACCCGTTCAAATAGGCCCACAGATGTCAGGAGGACTCCCCCACCAACACCACCGCACACTCACACCCGTACACACACACTCGACCCACCTCCAACACTGTTTGTAATGAAATCTAACACTTGGAAGAGGAGAAGTGGACGGACCACCTGTGCATCCAATTGTTCGGTATTCACACAGGAGAGAAAAGAACATGAACATAACTACGTACAACGGCTACTAAAGAGTACAAAATGAAGTTAAATACAGAAGATTGATTATAAAGAGTACACCTTGTAAACACACAAGAGCTGCACACACTTATGCACAAGAGAGGAACAATGGTTTCTTTGAAACACAGCTAGAAAGAGACCGAGACTGTGGATCGAAAAGATGCCAGTGAGCGTACACACACACACACGCACACATGCAAAAAGAAAAAACAAAACAACACACTGGCAATCGTACACCCACACAGACGCACCTACACACACTCTCTCTTTATGTTTCTCACACACACAAACAAGAAAGGAGCAGCAACTACTTAGAAACGAGCCCTGACATCGCTTGTCACAGTCAGAGGCCTTGATCAGGATTTGCTCACAGGACCTCCTACTCAGCACACACACACACACACACACACACACACACACACACACACATGCATACAGGATCCAGGAGGGAGTGTGTGTGTGGGGGGGGGGTTAAAAAAAGCTGAGGGCCATGTTGGAGGAAAAAGGGGAACCCGGCAACATCTGCAGTCTCCGTTGTTGATAGCATTGCTGCCAGCTTGGAGTCAGATCACAGGGCTGGAGATGCTGCAGTCTGGGCTCTACCTCTTGGCCAACCTCCCCCCTCCTCAGATCCGTACTTCCAAACCTCCTAGCTACCACCTGTTAGTTAATTTGCAGCCACGAAAGAGGACACCGTGATACTCTGAAGTCAAACTCCTTCTTTCCATCTCCTTTTGTCTGCCTCCATCGCTCTCCTTCTGCAGCTCTTTCTTCCTCTGCGTCTCTCCGAGGTTTCCGTACACCCACGACTGACTTTCCCCGGACTTGGAAAGGTTCAGGGCGATGTTTTTTTTTCCAACCATCTTCCCCCTGAGTTGAAGCTTTGATGTGTGAAAACTGGAGTCACAAATCCTTGTCCATTTACCATCAGAGATCATCCCCTAACTCGGGGCTTGGCACAACCCCACATGGCTAACGATTTGAGATACTTTAATTAGGCCAAAATGTGTCTAAAGATGCAGCAGCACCCCCAGACTTCCATCACTTCCCGCGCTAAAGAGATAAATACACTCAAATTCCTATGTAGCAGAGATTTTAGAGGAGTATTTTTCTATCGTTTTATGTCTCGCAGCGTTGGCTAATTCCCTGCTGGAGGCCTCATGTGGGTGTGGTTTGTGTTTTTCCAGAGCAATCCTATTGGAGCCGATAAGTCTTCGAGGCTCAGCTGATGATTTGATGATTTGGTGAAAATCTAAAAGCTATCTATATACTCTGCCGGCTTTAAAGATCTATATATAAATGCTGCAAAACATGGCAGAGCATGGATATCCTGCAGACTTTGTGCTTTACCCCCACACCTCATCCTTTTCAGCTCAGATGTGAAAAACGGCTTCAGACTGTCAGTGACAAGAAGAGGAAGTTTTAGTGGCGGTGTTCTGATCGCTCTGTTCTCTTCACCTTTTTCAGAGGACACTGGATGATGGACCTCTGAGTCATTTAGACCCTGAGTTACATAAAGTAAGGAGCAGATTTAAAAAAATAAGAGCAGATCAGCAAGGTCTCTCCCCCTTGCAACAAAGATTAAGATCACAATGTTGTATCCTCGCTTTGAGTTACAGTCTCACATCCTCGTGGATTCCCAGCAATAGATAGCACGCTTTTTTGTGTCAACATTGATTTTTCTCTCCCCCCCTCCACCCCACTCTCCTTTTAATGGAGGACTGGATGCTTCAAAGCCCCCTGTTTGCCCAAAGCAAGCTTGAAATTCTTGCCTTTTTTCAAAAAAGCAACCCTTCCTTCTTTGTACTCCCGATCCTCCTGTCTCATCTGGTGAGGGCGAAGGAGAGACGAGAACTTCTGAAGCTAGCAAAGGTAGCACACAAGATCCCCCCCATGTAGGTGTGTGAAGTTCTGATAGTTGTGTCCGACTTGGAATCGATACAAACCCCCCTTTAAGCCTGGAAAGTATGTGTTTGTAGAGCTGAAGACAAGGTATTTCCAGAGCTTAAATCAAAGGAGTCTTCTTCACAGATCCTGCGCCAGACAACTTTCTCCAACCAGGCAAACAACAGCGCCACAACTTCTGAAAAGTGTTCACAGAAGTCTCAGCTTGTTGTTACATCCAGTCTTCTGCTGTCTGCTCAATTACAAGTTGTTGTTTCTTTCTTTCTGTGTGTCTGGCTGTCGCCCTCTCCCCGTCTCTCTCTCTCTCTCTCTCTGTGTCTCACTCTCCTCTCAGACTACTGTGAGGTGTTAAAAAGGAACCAACGGGGGATCTGTGCTCCATTATGCAGGTCTGTTCCTGTGCTGTCTGCTGCCACCTCTTTGCACCTCATATTGCATTTTTGCCCGTCGAGACACACACAGTCTCTGACACACACACACATCCGCAGAGGGATTTGAACTTTGGCTGCCTGTGTGTATCCTGTGCCAGGTGTAAGGCTAAGAGGTGCCTGACTTCTTCTCCGCCCCCTAAGGCCATCTAGCCGTGTTCGGAAAAAGCAAATCAAAGTGGTTGTGTGATCCCGGCATCCTTTACACGCTGTGTGGGCGATGCTGCTGATGCTTTTTGTTCCTCTGTGATCGGCTGTTTTCAGGAAGGATGGAGTCTAACTGCTGGAGTAAAGGTGCTACACGTAGTCTCCATCGACACGTCATCGTTAGATCCTGAAAACATCATCTCTCATTTCAGCTGCATAAATTATTTTTTATTCTTCCTCACAAACTCCTTTTTAATAAGTACATTTTCTGTTCAAAATGAACTTTGCACAATCCTGACGTTCATTGTGATTCCTTTAACATTTAAGCTGTAAAAACCTCTGAAACTTTTCTGAACTTGAAACTGCGTGTTTGATGTAAATACTGTAGTGTTACGTGTCCTCACTGTTCTGTGTCAATGCGTCTCTCTCCCGGCGCGCTCTTAAAGCAGCAGAGCTCCCGTCTTCTCCGAGCTGCAGCACCGGGAAATGAAAGTCGACATCGACCACCCTGCCGACTTCCAAACACACTTGTACAACTCAACAGGAGGCGCTGTACTCCTCTGACATCCCCCCCCCCCCCCCCCCCCCCCCCCCCCCATTCTCTTATATGAATAATACATGGCGCCCCCGCTACCTGTTTCAATGTGTACATGTGGGGTCGCACAGGCCAAGCTCTCACACACACACATATGAAAACACACACACGCAGTCGACGCAGGAAAGCAGCCAGCGAGCCCGACCTCTGAGGCCTGACCCCACACAAGTTTGGCACACACAACACACACACACACACACACACACACACACACACACACACACACACTGATGTACAAACCTTTCATGCATGAACACACATGCCAGAGCTGACTGTATATACTGTACATCCAGAGACGATTGTGCAAACACATTGAGATACACATCTACTTTTATACACACACACACACACACACACACACACACACACACACACACACACACACACACACACACAGACAAACAAAGCCCACACACATCCAGTGTGTACCTTGGAGGCAAGGTTGGGGGTTGAAGTGAACACTGCTGGCAATAAGGTGAGCAGCTGTGCAGAGCTGTGGATGAAAGACGAGCATCAAGGAGGCCTGCACTGTGTCTCTGTGTGTGTGTGTGTGTGTGTGTGTGTGTGTGTGTGTGTTTAAAGTCAATCTGTGAGAGTTGGTGTGTTGTACAGCTGCTCTCCCACAGAACGTGTGTATGTGTGTTGCTTTGAGTCCTGACTGTTATTCGGATGAGATTGAACATGACGTACATTCTGATGGAAGACCGTCACACTCTGACTTTAAGAAAGTTACAGTTCAGTTGTTGTTGTTTGACTTTTAGGACGTTAGGACCTAAAGCAAAAAATAAAGCTCTTCTTCTGGAGCCATGATATTCCTCATTTCAGCCGCTGAGGGTTCAAATCCGACCTCGGCCTTTTGCTGCACGTCACCCCTCACATTTCCTGTCTCCGTTCAGCCTTCCTGTCCAATAACTTCAATCCAATTCTGAGAAAATGATTTTTAAATGTTCACCAATACTCTTGCCTCGATGTCACAAGCAGATGGACATGTGCTGCTTATGTCTCAGGTAAGGGTCAGTCAACCTGTGTGAGACCTTAAGAGATTAAATATCTCTTTTTTAACTTTTCATTTGTTGTTTCTCTGCTGCTGTTAACGTCTCTATCAGTGGCATCACTAAAGGCTTATCTTGTGTGTGTGTGTGTGTGTGTGTGTGTGGGGGGGGGGGGGGGGGGGGGGGGGTGCAGGGTTGGGAGGTGGTCGTGGTGGTTTGCCAAGCCCGAGCTATCCCTCCTTCCTTGTAACCTGAATCCTTTTGAAAAGGGAAGTGGAGTGTATACAAGTGAGATGATCAAATAAATCAGCTGGATGTGTCTCCTCTGTCTCCAACATGAATATTAAGCACATTAGGATCATGTGTGGGGGGGGGACATGTCAAAGCTGTTATCCCCGCTGAACCGCCGGTCACTTTATGTTTGTGTTGCAGTAGAGACGACTGTTCACATGTGAGGCGTTTAGGTGACGCTGTTCTCCGCAGTGACGCACTGATTGTTACAGTCGAAAAGCAGCCAACACAAACCCTCCCCCGCATCTCTTCTGGCCAATGATGCAGACTCCCTCTGGGCCAATCAGGAACAGATATGTCAGTTTGAGCTGATGTGTAATTGTAACGCTCCCCTGTGACAAATAATGTGATTTTTGAAAAAGCCTGAATCCATTATTTGTTAACAATCTAATAAGAATTATTAGGATCAAGAGACGGTGAGTCAACGAATGTTTCAATCTATCGGACCATCGATGTGTTCTCCCATGGTTTTATTGGGATAAGAAGCTTCAGACTGACTGTGTTTGAGTTCCTCTTCGTTAGTCTTTGCATGTATGTGCTGTGTGAGTGCACAGATGGGTCAGTGCTGGAGGTGTGAAGCGCACACACTCCAGAGCAGAAAGGTGAGGCCATGTGGCTCATTAACATGAAGATCCACGATTTCCCACCTGCTTCCAAACCCATCACATCACTTCCTGAAATCTAAACCAGACATCCGCAACAGGGTAGAAAAGTGACTGAGAAAGACTTTGAGTTGTTATCCGTCAGAGCTTTTGATTGGATGTTTTTTTTTGTTTCTGTTTTTTTATCAGCAGTATTTCTGAGATTAAAGGACAAAAAACATGTAGTTTGAACAAAAGAAGTGATTGACTTAAGGACGGCTGTCATATGTTCAAAAGTTTTCTTAAAATGGATTTCTAATAAAAACTTTTATTTCTAATTTCTCTAAAAAACAAGGCTCAGATGCTCACAAAGAAATAAAGAAGGACGCTTTAACAAGTAAACTGACAGCCTGCACTCTGGAGTATTCGCTTCCTGCCTGTGTCTATTTTCTCCTTTTCCAAGTCACTCCTGGCTGACGGGTTCGCCACACAGCACGGCGACCTGTGCAACACCTTCCGCAGGCCAGATGGCGGTGTCGAAGGCGACAGGAGCAGCAGAAATCTGCCAGAGCAATCTGCTGCGAGCAGGTGTCGGCTAATTGTCTCCGAGAGCTGCGGCAGCGGTGGCGCGGGTGCCAGCGCTACCTGAGTGGAAACAAATATCTTCATTTAGCCCCGGTTTGTCGAGGGAGCGCACTTCCAGGAGCTGAAACATAATAGGCCAAGCGGGGAACAAGAGGAAGGCGGTGTGCTGGAGCAGGCGGCAGAACAAGAGTACCTTTGTGGAACAGAAAAAAGAGACACAATGGCTCTCAGAGCTGGTGCTAGAAAAACACTCTCCGATCAGAATGAGTGGAAACAGGAGTCAGAACACTCTGCATGAAGAAGGATTTAACCTTTCTAAAGCATCTACAGCATGTTTCATGTACAGCTGCTGTACTGTATAATTTCCACCGACCTCTAACGTGATATTGTTTTAGGTCCGAATAACTTTTGCCTTTTTATGCCCATGGCGCTCCGGGCTGCCATTCACACATGGGTAAAGAGAGCGCTGTGATTTATTCAGGTACCGGCTCGCTGCTTCGTACACTCTGACATTCCCGTTGTGTATTTAGAGGAGAGGAGGAGATGTTCAGCCTGACAACAGTTTCTCCTTCTTGTCAGGAGATCTTTCAAATGGAGCCCTCAGAACGTCTAATTTAAGGGCGTCTCTTTTTACAGACTTTCCATAACGAGATGTTTCAAATACATCAACCAAAATGTATTATACCCACTCGTACTACTATTATGTCTACGTATTATGTCTCTTAATTTGGGAAGCACCAGACTCAGAATCTGATCTGTCTGCTGAGAACAAAGCTCTGTCTGTTGGATCTTTTTTTCGTTACCTCAGCACCTTTCTAATCCTCTCTAATCCTCCATCCCAGCTGGAGTGAGTCCCATGTTTGACCAGAGCTCGCGCCCGCTGAAGACGAGACATTTAAACATATCTCAGTGATACAGTATTAATTATCACTGTGATACACCATAGTATATCATATTGTATCGTGTCCCATCCTGCTCTCAGCCAAGCTCGCCCCTCCAGAGAGCTTCAGCCGTTTTATACCTGGCTCATATTTATTTAGAGTTTGTCCAGGAGCAGATCACTCCTCTGCAGTTCATCTTCCACTGATGGAAAAATAACTTCCTGAAAACACAAACACACACTAAGTCACACCTGAAGTCATATCATGAAGAACTGAAAGTGCTTTATTCAGTGTTTCTAGCAGCCATTGTTGTCTTCAGGACAGCTCTACTGTCTTTGTCTTCTGGTCTGGTGTTTGGATAAACCTGTACAAGAACGCCGTGCAGCTGGATGGAAAAACCAACAAATAAAAACTCAGCCTCAAGTCGAAAGTGTCCCTCCTTTGTAACGTTGAAGTGAAGTCGGAGCACAATCAGTAAAGTAGATGAGTTTATGAAAGTAAATGACAGAGCTTTCACTAACTCTCACCCGGAGTCCGCTGAACATCCTGCTTAAATGATATGTAATGGTGCAAGAAGCGAGCGAGTGGATATTTCCTTTAAGCGACGGGGCTCCTGCAGCCCGTCGCATCAGTCCAGATGCATCCTACCGAGCTCCCCGCTAAGGGAGCAGTGAGGCCCGGCTCTATTTTTAAATCTCACATAAGGGTCGAGTCTTTAAAAGCTTCCCACGATACCGATTGATCCCCTGACCCGGCTCTCCTCCAGCTTTCCCCTGGTCCATTAAGAGCTGTGTCACCAGAGGAGTTATAGCATTACCATGTGTGGCCTCTGTTGTTCTGAAAGCAGGAAGTGCCCAGTCAGGTTGAAGTGTGCTCTTTCCCCACAAGCCCCTGTTGAGACGTCGCTTTAACCCCGCTTCCTGCCGTTTGTAGCTCGTACGCTGAACAGCCTGGGACAATCCTTTACAACCTCTCTGGTGTCCTGATAATGGCTTAGAGGAGCTATTTCTTACCTCGTTGTTTTCTCTACAACAAAAACATGATGTCAACTTCATATCACTTCAAAAGACTGACGAGCTCTGCAAAGTCATTCTCCCAAACGGCCTTGTGCATACTGTAAGGGTTAGCACAGAGCTTCACAGAGGTAGAGATACATATTACACACCTTTTTGGCATTCATATAATTGTAATTCAGGACTTTGTCAGCTGTGGGATCAAATAATCTTTGACTCCATTACGTCGAAAACATTCAAACCATTTTGGTTGTGTTTGAGCTGCCGCCCAGTTCTCTGGTTAAAGGTCAGATCAGGTTAGTGTTTGCAGAATGGGGAAGTTGATGTCTGCAGTATAGGTAACTTTAGACGGCCTGCTTCACCTTTAGATCCTTCTCAAAGGTTTGCAGAAAGTCCATGAAAACGATGATGTTTCGGTTGAAGGAAAGCTCAAGAAAGTTCTGAGTCATTAACAGGCTACTTGCTGCACCATGCATTGTATTTGCTTTCTGATGAATTATTCTGCACGTTTATTTTTGTCTTGGAGGCTGAATGCTGCAGAATGAGCATGATGCAAAAGACTGGAGAGTTGCACAAAATCTACATTTTTCCTTTTACTGTAATGCTGCAACCAGCTCAGTGTGACAGCGTCTGAGCAGCATTCGGCTTTGTTTCCTTCTCTGTTGCATGAATTAGATCATTTTCAGCGGTTGTATTTCTTGTGCTTGGAGAAAGTAAAAAGGAAAAGGCCTTCAGTTATAGTGCACGTAAAACAGAAAACATCGGTGGATTTGGGGAAACCCTTTCTACAATCGGTTCCTTTACAGCCGTGTTTTTATCCTTCTCTTTGTACATTTGAGTGTCATTTTACTAGGAGACCATAAAACGCAGTGTTGATCCAGTTATTTTACACCATTTTTTATATGACAGGCTTTATTGTGCATTACATTGTAGCTCATTCCTCAGCTCCGTACATCAGCTAGCCGGTGTGTAATTACAGCTTGTAGCGAGCAGCCAGACGGAGCGATCTGTGCATGAGAATCTGTGGGAGCGCTTGATTTATGAAGTCGTGCCTCGTCCTATCTGGAGTCTCCATCTCTCTTCGTGCTCACCTTACCTCTTACATGCTGCTGATTAGTGAGGTGCAGGGAGATGGTGGATGCCCAGAATCCTGGTTTGGACGGAGTAGCCCGAGATAGTCCTCTGTTAGTCTGTTTTATTCCCCTCTCTCCTCCTCTCATGCTGATAAACACGCTGAATGTGTGCCAAGATGTCTACTGCAGCAGCAATAATTCTTGACCCAGTAGAGAAGAAAAAAATGCAGAAAACAAACAAATCCCAGCTAAAAAAAGACCCAAATATTTAGAGATGCCAAATCGCACAGGACTAAATAGTTCAATACGTGAAAATGTGGCCTCTGGCTTACAGGCTGGGTCGTGTTAATGGTGTTTTGAAGCTTAACTGCACAATATACTGCACAGAAGAAGATCAGAACAAGGTTTAATATAGAGTCAAAGCTCCATACAAACAGAGCTACACAAAGGATATGTATAGCCATTTTCAGCACAGTTATCAAAGTGTCTGATTTTTAAAAAGTCCTATTATTGACAGTTACGTGTTTCAAATGCTGCTACGGAGGATTCAGCTAAAGGTAGATACTTAAATTATATTTACCTGGAGCTTGAACTTGAGCTTTACATCCTCTGGCTCTGTTCCAGTTGAGCATGATTTACATTCACTAATATGTTTCTTTTCATAATTGAAGTATGATGACGACGCCATAAGCTCGCCGGCCGGCACAGCTGTGTGTGGCAGCGCGCTCGGGTGGAGATGAATCAGTGTGTTTAACTGTTTGTCCTCGCAGTACCTTCGCCTGCATGGAAACAAGTCAAGTGCATCAATCCAATATGGTGTCATCTGCCCGCCGCGCTCGGCACAGGTGCTGCACGGGAAGAGCAGCCGAGTTTCTAAATCTGCTCCTGCAGAAGAGTTTCCTTGTGCTCCGTGTCTTTTTGTTCTCTCGCTTGTCTGAGTCATTGTGGTTTCTTAGCTCTCCCACCTTCCTAATATGCAAAATAATTATCTTAATTTCTTCACTGGCTCTTAAAAGATAATTTAGCTCAGGCCATGTCTAACCTTTTGAACCACATTTGAGTCATTTTCAAACCGTGGATTCTCCTCTTGGAACATCTCCTTCATAAAGCCAAAGACAGAGAGGCTGTCCACACTCCAATTAGGAACAAAGATCCTCCTCTTGTGGTTCCTGCTGGAAGTTTATGGGCCGAGTCTTCAAGGAAGAAAGAATTTGATGAAGAATGTTGTTTCCCTAAAGTGTTGTGAATTCAAGTGGTGTCGTAAATTATGGACAGAGAGGCGATCCTGGAAGACAAAATTGGCCAAGGACTTCGATTTTAGTGTCTTTATAAACAGGCCAACACAAACTCAGAGCAGCCTGTCAGTTATACTGGTTTAAAGGACACATACATGAATATATGGGATGTGTTAAATACTTTGTCCCTGTCAAAGTATTGGGAAGAATATTTTAAGTGGATTTGAGCTTGACAAGTTATTTTCTCGTCACTGTCCACCGACAAAGCAGCCGGAGCACTTCGGGGTTAAATGTCTTGCTGGCGGACACATCGTACATGTGGCTGCAGGAGCTGGGGATCGAACCCTCGACCTTCTGTTTGAGAGACACAATGACTCTACCAACTATGCCACATTTTAATGGTTGCACTTGTATATTGATGTTAAAGTACAAAGACCCAGTGTGCAGCCGTCGTGAGCACTGAGCAAAGACGTATTTAAAAAATGCTTTTGCTTGAAAATCAGTAAAATGATCCATATCTACTACTGATTTGTTGCAGCTCTAGTCAATATTATATCATACTTACCTTTAGCAGAGAAGCAGCCATGGATGGAAGAGGTCATCCTCAGAAGTCTCTGCTGAATTATCATCCAGTGATTGAGGGTGTGCCATTGGTGATGTTCGAAAACACTGAATGTGTTTGTCTCTCATAAAGCGTCTTCATGTCCCGCACTCCGCCATTTGATTCGGCCTCTCTTTTATGACTCACTCGTGACCACGAGACCTTAATGGACCACGAGTCGGACATCAGACAGATCTGTGCTCTGACCTTTGATCGGCCCTCAGGGTGTGTGACCGGACCGCTTAGTTCAAATCAGCGTTTCATCCAACTAAAGAGTGATCTGTTCTCCAGAGTGACGTGACAGACCCGATGCTGCTAACGCCAGATAGAACAGAGACGCCGTTTAACTTGAATCATGCATGTTGTAAAACCTCTGCTTGACTGTTCCTGCTCAGCTCAAATGAGTCCCGACTTCATGACGGCGAAGATCAAATAGAAATGCTTCATGCAGGTGAACCAACGACAACTTTGCAAGTTCTCTGTTGTCCCATTGAAGAAGACGTCATTTAGAAAGCTCCTAAATGTCACTTAGCATTAATAAGTAAGAGGAGGATGGAGTTCCTTGAGCCTGTGTTATAAACTTTATGAACCATATTGAGTGAACGACTCGTTGAAAACGTTCCTCTTGTCCAAGATATGACTGTTTTTCTCCGATAATGTTTTGGTAAGAAGCATCTTTGGTAACTCATATGAGAATAAAATAAGTCAGTTTCCTTCCTGACTCATTGTTGTACTTTGCAGCTAAGTGTTCTCGGAGCCCAGAACTTCAACTTAAAATGTCTTTGCTGCTTTAAAATGTGCATGGTGCGTCAGGATCTCCCTCGTGACTGAATCTTTACAAGTTAAAGGAAGAAAGGCATGATTATCCTGCAGAGCCTCTTCTAGATTTACAAAGGACACGAAAGCACTCTCAATCTCACTTCATGTCTAAGAAACCTGGACGTTGTTTTTTGGTTATTGATAACGTGAAGACTTAGAGATACCGGCCTTACAGAGGGTTGAAATACATTGACGTGCTAATCGGATTTTCCAGGATTATACATTGAAAACTGATTTCCAGGAAGCATTGTTCTGTGGCAGAATCGACCCTGTGATAAGCTCAGTCCCCTCCCTCTGTGATTTATCTCTTTTGGCCTTCAGTTAAAATGTTCATTTCCATTGGCTTATAAAGACATGAGACTTTCTTCCCAGTGTGCACTGCTGTTTAACTGACAGCTCTCCACTCCTCACTCGGACTCCCACTGTGCCCCTGAACATACACAAACTCCCTGCTTTTCCTTCCTCAACGATTTCCATCTCTGGCCTTCTTAAGAGCTACATGGCGATTATACAATACCTCACAGTTGGCTGGGAGTCGCCGCGCTTTGTGTGACTTAAGAGGCAAAAGATGGAATGGAGTCAAACAGTCATTTCACTCTCCGCTGACTCCTTGGCCCTCGGATGAAATGTGCTCCTTCAGTAGAGCTGCTTTCTTTTTTCCCCCCGTTTCCAGACCACTTTCTCTGCACTCGGAGACGAGTTCTGCGGTCCCTCTGTGTTTGGGATAATGAAAGAAGTGTGGAAGTTGGATTGGCCTGCTTCTAATTATATGCTTCGATATGAGCTTCTCCTTAAAGTGCCCTTAAGGACGGTAAAATAGCTTGTTTAAAACATGGTGTGAGAAAGTTTGCGGACTAAAACGGAAATATTAACTGATCTCCTCTCACTTAAAAATCGACATGCCCTTGAGGAAAGTATCCAAAGAGTCACTCAGGCATAGTTATCATTTTATTAGCAGCCAAGGAGGCATGAACCCTTTCAACCTACAAAGTCAACTCATAATGCGACTAATTTAAACTTTAAATACGTGTTTTTGGTTTGTCATTCTTCCCACATTGGGTTCACTGGCAACATCTTGATCCGTAAAAGTAAAGCGATGTTGTGTCGTCACAAGAGTACACCACTTGCTTCCCAAAACAAACGACTTTTACGACGGTCAACCCGATGGTTAAGGTTTGGCGAGGTTAAGGAACGTGTAGAGGAAGGTCATGGTTTGGCATAAATGATCTCCTGTGTCCAGGTTTGGCAAACATTGCAGTTTTGGTTGAAGTGAAACGTTCAGTTAGGAAAGGGAATCTTTGGAGTTAAAAACATGCAGTCATTGGTGCGGTTTCAAAAGAGTCAGAGATGACCTGAGGTTTGAAATGGAAGACAAACAGAAGTTACGGGAAAAGTCTGTCCTTTGTTAAACCCTTTCATCCACCTGGACTTCCTCCATGAGATGACTCCAGGGACTGTACGCAGCTTCTTGAAGGTCAGAACCTGTGATGAGAGGTTTCTAATTAGCACACTTGTGAGTCCAAAACAAAAAGCTTTTTTTAAAAAGGCTTGTTTTGCCTTTTTTGTCGAGCTATGACGGTGGACAGAGTCAGAGATCAGGGAGAGAGAGAGTGAGCAATGACAGTCAGGAAAGGAGTCACAGGTCAGTCAGAGGCAGGCTGTCACCTTGGAGGACAAGGAGCTCTGTACACATTAATCACGGGGCTCGATACCAGCCAAAGTCTTTTCAAGTAGCCATTCGTTTTTTATGAGCTTCTCATCGATAGTCAACTGATATCCAAGGCATAATTATTAAAGGATTAGTCATTAAACTTAGCAGATGCTGAAATCAAAACTCATGAAACAAGCTCTGATTCTTGTCTCTGCAAGTTTTCCTTCAAGCCAAATATACACATCTGATTCACAATATTTCAAACAACTAATATTCATTTGTCAGGAAGGTTAATATCTCAGAGATTGTTATCTTTTGCTGAAGGCCTCAAATACACAAACTACATTTAAATAAAAAGCATAAAGTCAACATGACTAAATGCTATAGGGATCGTTTTTTTCCTACCACAGGAACCTTTTTGTTTGTGCTGAAATGTCGGGTTTTAAGGTTCTTTAAAATGAAGCTACACAGACTCACCTGACAGCCATGAGTAAACCTTTCTGTTCCCTTCACATCAGGGAGCTAAAGATACACTTTCATAGATTAATGCGCTGTTTGTTTAGGACTGCTGCGGCTGCAACAATTAAAGATGCACCTGAGTTACCTCATCTGATACCAGCCTGCGAGTCAAAATGACTCCATTGATTTGCAATGCTCTTTTCTGTATGAGAGCCATTTAAAACAGGAGCCCTGCGTCACCCATTGACCCTGCAGTGCTACGGGGAATTCTTATGACTCGATTGTTTAGACGAAGGTGAAATGTTTATTCCTATTAGTCGGCTTCCACAGAAGATACAGTATTGACCCGGAGGAACGTCTGATCGGCTATCACAAATTACAGCAGCTGTTGTCGCCGCCTCCCTGCTCCAGTGCTGCCGAGGCGTCAGCGAGCAGAGTGGGGGACATGCAAACACAACCTAAGAAGAGGGAAAAAAATCAATGGAGTCTAGTCAGATGTTAGGTAAGTTGTCCCCAACGTTTGCTTTAGGGACAGGCACAGTTGTTTAATAAGACCCAGAGCATCTCCAATCAATGGGAGCCTTCCATTCCCCGTTTTGAAATCAATGGTGCCGCTTGATGCAACACCGCTGACTTCTTGAGCGGTGTCTTCAGCGCTGGACTGCACAGCAATTGTTGCACTTTGCACACACTGTGATTGTGTCCTTTTCTCTTTCTGGAGGTTTTGGGATTAATGCATCTGGAGAGAAACATAAATACATCTCACTTCACTTTATGAATCCATCAGTTTTAAAGGGAATGAGCATGCATGCAATACCTGGTCAAAAGAAGTGACATGCATTTTCTCCCTTGACTTGAAAACTCAATGTAAAAGATCTGATTTTTATTTTGTTCATAAGTACTGCATGCTTTCGGGCAGCTGTATGACCAACACTGGTCCGTCACTTTTTACTGCATGTTTCATGTTTGAGATCGTTTATCAGAAACAGAGCGAGGAGGATGACGGTACAAGGCACGATCTGTAGGAGGCCCAAATACGGAGAATATCGCACATTTGAAAAAGAGCGCCAGTGACGTCAACAGCGCTGAAAAGTTGAAAGATTTTCAAATTAAGCACTCGGAGCGGCCGCACAAAAACAGCAGAGCGCCTGTAAAAACAACGAACAGCGCAATTCCTAAATAAATCATTAACAGTCCAAAGAAAGGATGTTGTTGATACAGTAATCTAGACTTTACAACTATGCATACAAATTAACCAGGTTTTCTTGTCTGTTTGTTGTGGCAGGAGACCAAAACTCAGGAGGAGAATAAGAAAGAAAATGTAAATGATGTCATGTAAATATGGCTGTAATCCTCACTCATATAGAAACATGACAAGCATGCTCTGAATGATACTGTATCTTCATAGCTCCCCTTCGTCCTCCTCCTCCTCCTCCTCCTCCCCTCCCGGCCCCCTGCCCTCCCCTGTCGTATTGATGTGCGCCCCCATGTCGAGTCCCCTGCACTCCCAGGTATGACTAACTGCTATCTTGCTCCTGCGACTCTTTTGTCATTTATCTTGCTCTGCTATGCCGGCCGGCTGACTGCACAGCACGACAGCATGCGGTGACAATAATTTGCACTGATCGGACCCCTCTGCCTACCCTGCTGTTACAAATGGCAATCGATTATCATGCGGTAGTGCTATCGACTGTCCGACGCTCGTATATGTGTGTGTGTGTGTGTGTGTGTGTGTGTGTGTGTGTGGGGCAGCGGTTACGTGTGTGTTTGTGGTTACTGAAGTGTAGCAGTGCAGATTCATCTTTTCCTGTTACACATCACAGAAAGTGTTATAAATTAATCAAATCTCTGAAAGACGTCTGAGCTGTAAGTACTGAGCTTGCAACAACTTCCTCTGCAGTTACATGTAAGTGTTGTTGTGCAGGCTGGGAAATAATCCAGTTTCATAATCCATCTGGATCTGATGTCTGATGACTTGAGTATGCATTTATAGCAAGGATGATTATACGTTCTTATTATCCGTCTTTGGTAATATCTTAAAATTACAAATTTGGAAGGTGGAGATGGAGCCACGTTTAGAGAAGTGATGCAGCTACATTAGCTCTACGTTGTTCCCCATCTTTTGCTTTGATAACATGACCCTTAAAAATAATGATGTTGCATTGTGTGCAGGTGCTTCCACATCGTTTGTGTGGAGTCTGACTTGAACATATTTCACGTCTTTTACTTAGAAGTCCCGAAATGAAAATACTGAAATGTGACGATGAACAGATGATCTCTGACACATGCAGGTACTCATGATGTTTATTCCCTCAGATTGCACAGGTACTTGTTGGCGATGAACTATTTGGAGTCTGACGATTGATTAATGATTTCATATCTGAAACGTTTCCTGAGTGCGTCCCCTGGTTGGTTGTGATGGGATCACGGCTCGTCTGTCTATATTTCCTCTGTATCTATCTACTGTTCCAGCAGTGTGACTTGAACATCGCTGTCCCACAAATAGAGTGTGTATAATATTGATGACCGGGATATGTGCCGTTTAATCAGCACTATCGACCCGCTCGGCACCGTTGCCTTGTGCAGCCGGGGTGGAGGAGTGCTTAAAACAAGAGGGAGCGTTTGATTCCCCTGTCGGAGCTACATTAACGGCGCCCGGGCCCTCCCCCCTCGGCGCTCCTCTCTCCACCTCTCCTGTAACTGCATTGTGCTTTCGCTCAATCAATACTTGCAGCAATTGCTCAAATTAAAAGGAAAAAATAGGTTTGCTGAATCCTCACCCGGTGGCTTCCTGGCGGCCGCTGTGGATCGTAGAGCACTTACAGGAAGTGGGGGGGAAAGGTGTTCGAAGGGGCTGATTGATGGGCTGTCTCAGCACGCTGCTCACCCACTCAGACTCCACTGCAGACTTCCTCTTTGTGCCAGACTCTCCTGATCCGGGGCCGCTCCATCAATGAAAACAGTGAAGCTGCTGCTTTCCACCTGAAAAAAATGTCCATTTAAATGTAGCTTATTGTCAAACCCATACACTGTGTAGAAAATGAACGTAGCCACCAGGATGTCACATTTTAGTGTTAAAGTTCATGGAGCCAGAAGTGAGCAACTCTGTATAAAAGAGTGAATCTGGAGACAAACCAAGGTACCAATGGCTGATCGTTCATGAAAAGGAGCTTGAGCATTGTCACGTTTTTGTGGTGGTAGTTGACGGAAGTTGTTCACTCATTGAACTGTAAAAAGCGTTGCAGACTTGCTGAGTGACGTCTTCATATGGAGAGTGGACGGCTGAATGAATAGAAACGCATCTTCTCAGGACACATAGCAAGCTAGCCAGGTAAAGTGAGCTCAGATACTGGACCATGCTCATGCTCAAAAAAAAAATATTAGGACTTTAAAAAAAAGAGGAATACAGACACTATTTTTGGGACATTTGGTAAATAAAACTTCCTGCTCGCCTTATGATTATGCCCTGAAAAACATCTTAAAGACATCAACGCCTCAAACATGACCATGAGGTTAAATTCAGGGTCTTAACTAGCTGGGAGGACACTAGTAACGCCCACCAGCCACTGAAACCACAATCTTAAATATATTTGCCAGGTCATATAAAAATGGATCCCCCAAACATTTTGAATGAACAGAAATGACAAATATAGGCTGTAAACTGGGTCATTTTGGTTTTAAGTTGTGTTTTTTTAAAATGGAACCTAAAGGGCTTTACTCACTTTTTGAGGAGGCCTCCAGTGGCCAGTTGAGGAACAGCACTTCAGTGTTGTCCTCCTCTCTCAGCCCTGGAGGTTTCTGCTGCGTGGAAACATACGAAAGCTTCTTATTACCACCTGCACGAAAACATCCATTTGAATATTTCTGCTTTTTTCTGAGCCTTCCCTTATCTATCAAACAACATCAGAGGATGAACACACATGCTTTTTTTATCGACTTTCTTAAAAGGCCCACTTTGTTGTTGTGATCTGCAGGTTTTCAGGCAACAGTGCGTGTTTCAAAGGCATCCAAATGTCAATGTTAGGATATAGGTGATCCGAAGTATACACTTTCTCTTTTTTACACCCAGTCTGTAACCCGGTAATCACTCAGCGGATACCTTTTGATGTCAGGGGAAGTTCAAAGCGGGTGTCAGTGAGGCTGTGGAAGACGACCCCTTCGCGTTCCAGTCGTTTTATGTAATTGGCGCTGTCTACCGTCGAGGCTGAGCCGGAGCAACACGGCCATTATTAGTACAATCGCAGGCAGGTTCGGCTTACCGGCAGTAATATGTTCCAGGCTCCGCAAACACACATTTATGTGCATACACGCACATGCGGAGCATCAAACAGACAGTGTCAAATCACCGATGGATGGCTGTTTGGCTCAGGGAATGCAATTACTGTGGTACCAGGAGAGCTGCGTACATGGAAAACACAGTGGGCGCATAAGGTGAGCTGGTTGACTTGACATGGCGGAGAAACTTTCTCCTCTTTTACACCCTTCTTCTGCAGCCCTGTTTGATGTGAGTACGTGTGTCTGTATCACACCAAACATGCACAAACTGTTTACAGTATCATGTTCCTGCACCGCTCTGGAAACTTTGAAGCCCATTGTTTCATGTGTCTTGCTTGGATTCATGTAATAAGTCATGTGTGCACTTAAACAAAGCTTGGCAGATTTGCACCATTTTGTCTCCCTTCATCTATCTCCATACAGGCGTCACAATGCTCTCATTACACCAACAAAACCTTCATGTTTATACATCTCTGCAGACGTTTGCTACACATGCACACTTTCCCTCATATTCCATGCATTTGGGATTTTATATTAGTCACATTTTAAATGTATTTGGAGGGATTGTATTGCCTTTGGAAGAATGCCTCTTCAGGTGTAATTATCTTCCTGCTGATTCCTGATTGCAGGATGGTTCCTTTAACCCTGTGAGACAGCTCTCCTGCAGGCTGCAGCCGGATGGAGTTGATTGCATAATGTTTACATTTCGTCTATGATAAAAGGTATAAGACCTCAAGCCTTCATTTGTGTGTTGCAGTGGATGCTATTGCACCACTTTAGATTTAATTGCATCTTAAATTAGTCGGTGACGCCCTTGTGTTATAGCGTGCAGCAGGAAGGTTTCTATTCAGGCTTTTTATGCCTCAATGTAGACACAGCACAGTGCACAGAGACAGAAATCAGCCAGGGGAGTGCCATCCAGGAAAAGAGCCTAAGGTTGGATTCAAACCCGGGCTGCCCGCTTGGAGAGCTACGACTCTGTACATGGAGATCTTTTTTTTTAGAATCCTAGACTGCAGATGAATCTCAATTAAAAACCAGGAGCATTTACAAAAACATGTTTGTTTGGCTGAAAACACCTGAACTCGGTTCATATACATAAAAATATTTTCAAAATAAAAGAGCACATCCAGAATTGAAATGACTTCTGAAATGTCAAGAAATATTTGATCCATGTTTTGTAGTTTTGGATAAATTTGTCAGTTTTTAAGAAGGTCTTTACTTCACACAGGAAACAATTTATAGACCTCTTCATGTAATAAATGTTTATGATCTAACATAAACTTGCAGCTCTTGTTGTACAGATTCTAAAGAGGCGATCGATTGAGAATAATCCATGAAATGATGTTACTCAAAGCACAAACACACGAAGGTGCAGAAACTTTAAGAGAGCACACGAGGTGGTTGAAGCTCTTTGTGTGTTTTTTTTTCTTCCATCGTTGTGCTAATGAGCTTTAACACACAGCCACACACTCAGACATCCATGTGAGGTTACATGTGTCCTCCTTTAACAATGCTCACTCTCAGCCCTGCATCCGGAGAGGGGGGGGGGGGGGGGGCATCAGGAGTCAAAAGGCCCATTCCCTACTCCTCATAAATCGCACCTAACTTGATTACAATGAGACGATTATACCTTATTAGCAAGGATATTATGGCGTCTTCTTACTGGGCCTCATTATACAGGCTTGCATCTGTGACTGAACGTTAGCACTTCACTGCATGTGTGACCCGCCAGCCATTACTACAGCTGGAGGGGGAGGTGAGGGGAGGGGGCTGATCAGGATTCATGTGGTTTGGTCTTTAGAAGGCAGTAAAATGCACAGCCTGATTTCACTCTAATACTGGCTTTTATTCTGTGAGTTCACCGGAGAATTTTATTCAGATGAGGCGCTTTCAATAATTAGCTGTCAGTGTTGTATCAGTGATGTGATGACAGGTGAGGGACGGTTCTGTTCTGTGATCGGAGGGGAGCAAAGCCTGATCAAAGAAGAGTTTCAGGGATTTATTGTCAAAGTAAACAAAAGTGTTTCACACCTTAAAGTATGAGACATTGTGTGAACCTCTTCCTTTTTATCCCACGAGATCTCTCAGAGACAGCCCTGACTTCCTGACTTCTTTTGACTCAAAGAAACGAGCTGCATGCTTTCAACCTGCTTGTTGATGAAGAATAAATCAGTAAAATTGAAATGCAGGAAGTTGGTATCCTGCTGTGAATCCTTGAGCTGAGCTGAGGTGCTCAAACTGGGCGCTGGACGATCTCATGTCGGTGATGACAGCAGTGAAGTTTGACATGGTGTCAGCTAGATATGTGTACAACGACACAAGGGTGTTCAGCTTCATATTCACAAGTTTGCATAAAACGCTGAGAAGCACGAGTGATTCCAAAGTCAAGCTCTCGAAAGTCACAAAAGTATGAATCACTTTACTTTGAGTCGGAACACGGCAGCAGAAAAGTCACCTGCTCACTGCTCTGGGCGTCCTGCACGTCTCACCATGTGCAGTCGTCTGGATGTAAAGCAGGAAGCGTGTGCACACTCAGCAGCCGTTTGAAAGAAACCTGCAGATCATGACTGTCCATGATTACAGAGGCGGTGTACCACTCAGTCCTCCAACAGGCACATATGTGTTCTGCAACTGCTCCACCGCCAACAACAGCATTTCCTGCACGTCAGCCGCCAAAACGAGAGCAACTGCCACATAATCTGTTTTTAATAGATGCTAATGCAGGAACACCTGTCATAGCCACGGCAGCATTTTTCCACCAATATCATTCTAAAAGGATTACACGTGTTGGGAGCAGGTATTCCTGGATTAATTATTGACAGACACTGAATTACATCGCATACCCAAATGTATTTCTGGTGATGTGTTTGTGTGAGAGAGAGAGAGAGAGAGAGAGAGAGAGCAGGCTTGCCTCTGTCGACTGTCATTTGCAGATACAGGCTGCTCGTGTTCGGATCAAAATGATGGCATGAAGGTATAGCTGTTTTATCCCACGAGATCTCTCAGAGACAGACCTGATGGTGACGGCGTCTCTTAGTTTTCTTAATTGTGCTCCATCCATCGAAATCCTCCGTCATTTCTAGATGCATCCACGCCGTCTCCACTCCGCCTGGATGACAGCCAGAGACGCGAATGAGTGAAGCTCCACCTGACAAGCCACCTCAGGGGGGTGACGACACGGGGATAGGTAGACGGGGGGGGTTCTGCTATTTTCGACCTTCTAAGGAGCTCATTAAGCAAAGGTGTGATCAGCACCCCTCCGCTTAGGTGATGCTGCCGGCTTCCGCACCTTTACTTGCCATACCGTGAGCGAGTCAATTTTATTCACTGTTAGAGGAGGAGGAAGAAGAGTGTGTGTGTGTGTGTGTGTGTGTGTGTGTAGCAGGTGGGAGGGAGCACACTTAGCCAACAGGCCCTTTTCTTTTCCTCCCTGCGTTTCCCAGAAGGCTCACCTCCACTTTCAATTGTCAGACTTGTTAGTGAGGCTGTCTGACATGGGGGCCGTCGACTTATCGGCTGGATTTCACTTCATGACGTGCGGTATGATAATATTTTTTACCTTTTCACCCACAAGAGGGGGGTTGCTTCTCTCTGTAATTCCCCTCATCCCTGAGCCCCCTCCCCATCGTCTTTACCTCTCCATTTTTATATTTGACTGAATTTAGCCTCGCCTCGCAGCGCTCTTCAAATTCCCAGCAGCACAGGAATCACGCGCCAAGGAGACATTGACGGATGTCTTCTTCCTGACGACGCCGGTGATGACGAAGAGCCTCTGACACGCTCCCCGTCTACTGACACGAGCCTCCTGCCGTTGCCAGTGCAAGCCGCCACCGGGGAGGAGGCTGGGATACGCTGCAGTGAATCACCTATTACAACTGGCTTTTGAAACGTGTCACACACAAACACACACCTTGACTTTGGCACGCGCTCTCACACACACACACGCACACCTCCTGGTTAAGCCGCTGCCAGGAACAGCAGAGGGGGCAGGCCTCGTGTGAGCGCAGAGCAGATGTACGAGACAGGAGGAAAGAAATGAGAAAACAGGAGAGAAAAAAAAAGACAAAATGTGTGTGTGTGTGTGTGTGTGTGTGTGTGTGTTACTGCGCAGACAGCTGAGAAATACACACCGATGTCTAAATCTACCGTCCTCCCACAAGCACAATGGAGAGATTACTCGCAAACTGCCAGGTAGACAACAAGACGTGAGCCGTCAAACCCCTCGCAGCTCGCTGCCGCCAGAGCTAATCAGGTTTGAAGCACACCCAGGTACACTATCTTGTGCTTTTGAGTGCACACGTTTCTCGACATTAATCCCCCCTAAGCCTTTGCAGCTAATGTAATCTAATTAATGACTTTTTTTTCCCTGAGTCGGCTACAAACTTGAACTTCACAGTTTATGTATCCGTGTTTTTTTATGTTTTTAATTGAGACAAGCAGCAAATAAAGCACAAAGAATGAGACGCTGCAGTTGGTCCAAGTCTTGAAAATCAGCTAAATGATCTTTTAATCAACATAAAAACTCAAAGATAATCTTACACGATGATATTAAAATCCTTTTAGCTCCCTGAAATGGGAACCTTTTTCACTTCCACCTTCTTGTTAAACTGTTAAAGGTCCAGATGTGTCTGTTTTCAAACATTTTCAAATGTTCTTCCTCTGATTTCATCACTACAAATCTCACACAGTTTGCTGTGAGACTGAGATTTAGGGATCAAGACCGGGTCAAGACCGACACCATAAATATCACAGAAAAGTCATCTCGTGTCCAGCAGGCATGTCACTCTCTTAGAGCGTAACACAGAGGGATAAAAATCCAAGTTTTCTTTCTAATCTCAGTAATGACAGAAAAAAACAAAAAAAAAAACAGCCTTCCAGTCTTGATTTAGAATCCAGAGTCTGAGACTCTGACCGTCAAAAAGTGCTCATAAGAGTCCTACAACACTGTCCAAAAGGATTACAGTCATCCTCACTGCTGCTTCTCGGTGCTTTTATTTTAACAACTCCTGAAATGAACCCAGAAATGAACAAATAAATGAACCTGGAACCTCCGCTCCACTAAAAACAAAATAGGACAGATCAGATTTTACCTTTTCTGCTCGGTCCTTGATCGACCATATTCACGTTTCATCTGCTAATTTCCCCTCAGACACATTTTACAGCCTGCAAACCTCCAGCAGGCTTTAATGTCAGCATCAGGAGACTGACGTTAAAATGAAAGTTGGAGACGCTCCGTGTTTCTGCAAAGCAACCCTTACATCATCTTTATGTTTGTTAGCACCTGAAGCTTTAAATGCATGAACGCATCGATGTGTACGAACGTTCACACACGCTCAGTGTCTGTTGTTGAACTGCAGCGTCAGATAGAAGACGAGCCAGCCGCGGTCATTTAAAACCGTCTCCTCGTGCTGCAGAGAGCAGGCATCATGTGTGCTCTAAAGATCAATAATTAAACACGTTCAGATTAGCTTATGTACCTGGAACATGAGCTCGCTGAATATTTCATTAAAACTGCAGTTTTTGCCAAATTAGCCAGATTTTTTTAGAGTTTGTTTACAGGTCGTAAATCAACACCATGTTGTTTCACTTTACAGCCTCACACACGTCTTCTTCTGCTACACTGGATGTAGAGTGTTGTTTGGAGGATTCTGAACATTACGTGTGTTTTCTAACCTGAATTATGCATCACACATGAAGAGAAGCTTACTAGTGCTCAGAAGGAGGAGAAAGACAGCGATGGAGGCTACAGTAGATACAGAGTCTGGAGTCCTGCAAGTGGGCGGCCTGGGTTCGTCATGTCATTCCTTACTTTCTCTCTCTGATCTCTGACTCTATCAGCCCGCCTAAAGAAGAAAAATTAAACAAAGTAGTTGTCTTGTGTTTGTAGAATTAGGTTGGCTTGTGTGATTATTGAAGGACCCTGGTAAGGTGTCAGTGATGTCATGCACGCCATGTGCAGCGGCTGTGGGTTAGAGTCCGACCTCGGCCCTTTGCTCCACTCTCTCTCCTCCCAACATTTCCTGTCTCTCTGAAGCTGTCCAATCTATTAAAGGCCGAGAAATCGACAAAAAAGAAAAACAACAATCAAAAATATGCAAATGAGACAGGCTTTCTGTGTCCTCGGACAAATTGTGAAAAATATTGTTATTTAGACGCTAAAGGATACAAATATTAGATCATTGCAAATATTGTGCAGTAAAGTGGAGTAGTTGACCTTTAAGTAATGAGGTCGGACATTTGTAATTCATCATTTTCTCTACATTTTTCTGCTGTATGCTGAAATTTATTTACATTAGTGTTGTGATCAAAGTAGCTGAAATATGTTCATCCCTCTGTAGTCATGACGACCGGGCGACACCGACCTGAGAAAGAGAACATGCTTACAAACAAGCTAATGTACCTGAGTACAGCTCACGCTTTCTTATGCTCTTTGACTTAATGTTGGGTGTTTCCACGGCAACGGTAAACATGTCTGTTTTGGAGGCCCACCTGCCACCGTCCAGCACCTGGACGTGGAGGTGTTCTGTGCACCTTGTGTCGTGATGCTGGGCTTTAAGCTGTAGTTCACTCCGTCTTGTTGGGTTGCACCCTTGTGAGCACACGCTGACTTTCTTTATTCCTGTCTCCGTAGTTTGAAGCAGCAGATTTTCACTTGTCACAAATACTATTATCCACGGCAGGTCTCTCTTCCCTGCCTCTTCCTGTGAGCATCGTCTCCCTGTCTTTGCAATTTCCACAAACAAACATCCCCCCTCCCCGCCTTCTGTACAAAATAGATCAAGAAAACACACAATTATCTCTAAAAAGTGGAACAGATTTTTATTAAATTAACCTTATTAGTGCATTACGGTAAGCAAATGCCAAAAAAAGGAGTTCCTCATTTGCATTAAGATAGATTTTTCAGGTTGGCTGCACAATTTAATTAAAGAAAAGATTAAGAATCATTAACCAAGCTGCTCTACCTTGCAGTAGCGACAGGCTCACATCTGACTCAGGTTAACAGAAACGCAGATGGTCGCTCTCTAACTGTTGAATCTCCGTAACCGAATCAGAATGATCCCATTAGTTTCCAGGGGAGGAGGAGGGAGGGGGGGGGAGAGTGAGGGAATTCTGTAAATTTGCAACACTTGCACATGGTGCAGCCGGCGGCCAAGTTTCATCCCGGCTCCCTGGTTGAGTTTTTTTTTTCTCTCAGTTGTGGAAAAGGGGGGTCAGGGGTGACTCAGGTGGCCAGGGTTCATTTCAGTCCTTAAAATCCAAATGGAATTGCTGCACAAATGAAAAACTAATTTGTAACGCTCTGCACCCATTTGGGGAAGTAATACTATTACCTGAAGTATGACCCTGGATGCAAATATGGCGTCAAATGAGGACTTTAGCACCCTGCTCAGAAAGGCTGCTTTGGATAATAAAACCAGTTTGTTGTTTGGTTTCCTGAGTGTTTAAATCAGCTCAGTGCTGCTGAAATATACCTCAATTAGACTACTGATGAGGGCCTTTGAGTTTATTTATCAGAAAATGTTTCCCCACTGAAAGCTTCTTTGTGTCCCTGATACACATGTATCTGCTGCTCCAGAGTTGGACTAAGAGGATCGGAGGGATTCTAACTGACTGCGTCCGTCACAAAGGTGGGGACAGAATCTGCTGTGGACCCTCCAGGTTTTCTTAGAGCTTACGTAGCCAATCACTCACTTAGGTGGTCTCGATAGATTTAGACGTGTTTGAGATTTGGTCGAAACATACAGACGTCATATATCTGCAACATTTAGGTCCCTTTCCAAGAAGGAATACAAAAACCATTTGTGTTTTTTTTGTTGTATTTTATTTTACAAATTATCTTTTGATTGTGAGTGTCAAAATGATGAACTGTGCTAATTTTTAAATGACATAGCATGCACTCAAATTCTGCACAATCTAATCCAGTGTTTCCATTGTAAAGTCTCTCATTGTTTGTAGCATAAAAACCTAAATAAATAGGAGTGAAACGGTGAAGTTGATATTACAGACGTGAGCAGACTTCAGTAACACACGTGTATCCCTGTGAACAATCGTGCTGCATGTGATAAAGAGAAAGGAAGGAGGAGCAGTAAGAGAAGCGAGTTTCCTCTTACCTCTTTCATGTTTGACTTTATTCTGAGTCTGCTGTGATGGAACTAAGTCAGTGGTCACAGGTCTGCTGCACACACAGAGCGAGCCAAGTGGAGCGGATTTGACAGTCCTCTCTGACCACCGTAGGGTTAAAGAATTTGGTATGCAAATGACTCGGGAAGGATGTTGTTAAAAGTGTTCGGGAGAAAGAAAGAGAGAGAGGAGGAAGAAAAAAAAGGGAGGTACACATCCAAACCCCCTAATCCTCTTGCTTTCGCCAAAATGACAAATGCAGGAACTGAGGCATAAAAGAATCACTCATGTATGGCACACTTGAGTATTACTGCGAGGCACCTGCATTGGAATGAACAGATACAAATAAATACAAAATAATGCACGCGGGGGGAGAAGAGAAAGGAGGGGAGGGGGCTCACTAAGAAGCTTAAAAGAGTCTTCGGCATTTGAATGCAATCAAGCGCCATTGAAATGATACCAGGTGCCTGGCAGGTGGAGGGAAACAGATGCGCCGGGGTTGGCAGGCTCAGCGGCGTACAGGTGTGAAAAAAACGTGCCTGCTCCCTAATTACCGATTTAAATGCTTAATTTCTGTGTTTCAATATTGATTGCTACCTTTCTGCTCCTATTTCCCCACGGAGCGGACCGAGTATTTGCAGGGAGGCCTCGTCAGTGTCTTCTTTTCTTTTCTTTTCTTTTTTTTTTTTAAATTCCCCCCAAACAAATCTGGTCTTTTCTCTCCCGTGTTCATGTTTGGATTTCTTCCCAAATCGTTCCCGAGTGATTAAAAGGGGGGTGTCTTGGTTATGTGATGGCAGGGCAGCAGAAAGGCCCGCTCGCAGCGTCGCTCCTATTCTCCTCTTTTTAGATTGGATCATATACTGGTAATGGGACGCACAATCAATGGCCGCGCATTGATGCCAAAAGAATCCCCCCCCCCCCCCCCCCCCCCCCCCCCCCCACCACCACCCTCCTCCTCCTTTCAGTGGATCCAGATGGATCTTTATCTGGCGATGTATTGATGAAAATCGCTCCTCTCATTTGCTGGCCCTCCTTCCTTCCTCCACAGGAAAATGAGAGAGTCGTGTACCTGCTGTAATTTGTGCGTCAGTGTGAGATTTACAACCTGCTGTGCTGCACATAGTGAATGAGCAGGAGGAAGAGGAGGGGGATGAGGAAGATGACGGTGATACTAATGAATGCTGATAAATCCGATTAAAAACATGTATGGTGATGTGCGTGTTTGCACCTTCACAGCTACGGTCTGCTTGAATGCAAACTGCACACAGAGAGAGATCCTAACATATAAAGCACTTTGTAGTCCCACGTGTCAATGACCGCACCTCCCTGAATGAGTGACCGAGGCTGTGGTCTAGTATTGAGTTTTTCAAAGTGAGGTCCAGGACCCTCAGGTGAGTCTTTGGTGGGTTTTTCAGGGTCCAGTCACTATCCACCAGAAGAACAATAATTGAATACAACGATGATGTACGGCAGCCCTGAGAGGACATACATCCCTACTTCTATCTTACTCAGTGTTCCTGTGATGACGAGTAAATCTCAGATGTTTTGTTAAGATCTCAGCTTTTTGGTCACATTATCAAACCGGGTTATTGTTTGTCCGTTTTGGATTGATGTGAAAAAGTGGAGAAGTCCAGCCGTGTAATCCCACACAGGCCGTCACTTTAGTTTAGAAGTAATGGAAAAAGTTAGGTGTAATCCAAGAACACATCCCAACGCATTACAACCACCATTTATTTTCCTCCTGTTTGATGGAAACTGTTTTATTTCCTGGAGGTAACATGTCGGGAAGACCGCAGGGCAATGCATGCTGGGACGGGTCCAGGCCCACCGCGGCGTCTCCCGTTGCAGGCCAACAGCTGCCTCTCCCAGGCGGCCTGACATTTGAGTCGCAGCCGGCCAGATTAGATGGAAGGTGTGCGAAGAGGGACAGAAGGCAGGAGGATGATGGAGGGGGAGGGGGGGAGGCAGGACGATTAACTTAGTGCCAGGTCCTCGTGTGGAGGTGGGGGGGGGGAGCCCAGGGGACAACCTGAGCCCCTGGATTTGAGTCCAGATGGCTGGCCAGGGCACCCAAGAGGACCCCCTCTTATTGATTTAGGAGGGAAAACAGAGAACCTGGCTTTGCTTTGGGCCCCGGCGAGCAACCAACTGTACCCTACAAGACCTGCATGGCTGCTCGTCCCCTCCTCCTTCTCCTTCTTTTCATCCTCCTCTCAGGTTATCTGCACCGACCCGGGCCAAGGAAGTGTGGAGATATGAATGTAAGTCGACTGATTTAGCGGGTCGGATGTAAAAGGAGTCACACTTTCGCAGGTCTAATCCCCCTTTTCTTCGCGGTCAGATTGCGGCGCTGATACGAGACGGTATCGGCTCCCTTGAAGCAAACAGAGGCCGAGCGGTGCAGGTCTGTGCTAATACAAAGAGCTGCTCAGCTGAGAGGCGATGTGCACCATCACATTTGTAGGAACACATAAAAGGGGACATGGGTATAAATATGTATGCAGCCCTTGGAGTGGAGCCCCTTTTGTATGCCCATTAGTAGACTTTTTGTGATACCGTGTGTCTATTGTCAACGTGCTAACGCAGTTAGCTTCAGCAGCCAGTCAATTAGAGTCCCTACATTACCTTCCAGTGAGTATTACTGACTGAACATGCCGTCTGTGCTGCATGACATGAATAGTTTACAGGAAATCATAGAGACATTATTCAGACTGGATACTGTTTGGAAAAGAAAGAAAGAGTTTAACACCAAGTTTGAGAAAATAATTGATAGCTAACTCTAAACTTTGATGCCCAAGGAAAGAAGAAAAGATCAAAATCGGGATTGGTAAACCATCAAATGTTGTCGTTTTAACATTTTTAAAGTGAGGTGAACAGATGCACAAATGAACAAACACAAGCACAACAAAAAACACTTGATGCTTTAAATACAAGACGATTTCAAAGTGAAGTTTCCTCAATCACAGTCGGCCCGTTTTTTATATCCAGACTTCTCTTTTTGTTAATGTAGCCACCTTGAGCACCTTCTCTGAGTCCATTTCAGAGCTCACAGACAGTTCAGTGCAGCTCAGCGTATTAGGATCTCCTAGCATATGATATTTGTCGATATTGTCGATCGGCTATGAAACAGATCCCCTTCAGCGAGGGAGCGGAGCGGGGAGGGATCTGTAACTGGACGCCCACGCACCACCAACACTATTGACTGACAAGGTGGACCTCTGTGTGTGCGCTGTTTGGGTGTGCCGGCTCCTGTGTTGTGCTAATGAGCCTAATGAGCTTGTGTTTACATGTTTTTGCTGCTCCGTGCAGACACCTGAGGCATGAAGGGAATTTGGTGCGAGTTGTGTAGGCATGAAAGAAGATTGTAACCACGGCAGAACTATATGTTTTGAATACATGTATGGATCCGTGCACCTTGTTTTTAGCCTGTGGACGTACACTGTGGTGTGTATGGGTGTTTGATAATTAGAGTTCATGGTCATTTCTGCCCACATCAGATGATTTTATGATATAACGCTCAGTAAACAGCTTTACATACAGTAAGAGGGGGGTGTGAAACAGTTTGTACTTCACTCTGTGATTGGCTTACTAAACATTTGATTGACACCAAACAGAGGAAGTGATGATATATGATGACCAGTGGTTGCAGCTCATCGTTGATCAACTTGAAAATCCAGGAAAAGTTTTAGTAAGATTTTGTATGAACCTGTGTTGGATGATCGACACACGGTGCCAGACTGCAGAGTTAACCCTGACCAATCATAGGTTGAGTTCTTTTAAATTCGTCTGACTTGCACAAGCAGGAAGAACCATGAAGTTGTACTTGGGAAAAAAGCAGTTGAATCTATACCTTTACAAAGAACATATATGAAGTATGTAACTAGTTGCTATGAGACCTAGGACTACAGATTGCACTGATCAGAGGCTGTATTTCCATCACCAGCAGGAGTCCGTTTCGTCAAGCGTTTGCTACATTGATGGAATTCTTCGGTGTAGACAGACATTTGGTTTCTGCTTTTGGACTCTGTTTTCTCCTGGTTAGCTGAAAGCTAACATAAGCTAAAGATGCTAACAACAACTGTCAGTGAACAAATGTGGGTTTGATCTGATGAGAAGACGTATTTTCTTCCCTTTAAACACACCCTGATTCGTGTCAGACGTCCATGAGAAGTGTGTGTTTGAGTGTGTGTGGTGATAATTGAAGCATGCTTGCTCCTGTGGGACACGCTGATGTGCGCTGTGGCTGCAGTGTGGTTTGAAGCTGAAAGGTGTGTATTGTTTTATCACTCTCAGGCTAACTGTGGAGAAGAGCGGGGTGTGACAGCGCTGCTAAAACCTGAGCTCGGCTCAGACCTGTTAGTGGTCCTCTAGGGGGAAACCGTCCTGTTTCTCCTCTCTTTGATTTGCACCTCACATCTGTCAGGGGAAAGGTTGGCGGGGAACAGATGTTGTGTTTTTCTCAGGTTCATGTAGGTGCACAGCTTCAGATGAGTTTGAGTTACATCGATAAAGTCTGTGTACTCAGGAGTCAAATGATCATCCAACAGGCCGACTAAATGAACGAGTCACATTTTCATACATGTGATTGTGTTTATGTTCTCTTACTGGAGAAACTTTAAAGTCGAGCTTCATGAAAGGTTCCTCGCAGAGCATTGATCATTCTGCATGATTTTAATGAACAAACCACTGAAAGAAGGAAGGAGCCACTTTAAATATTCATTGAATACATTAAATACATAAAACAACAAGGTTTCTAATCACATTCAAGTAAATATTCTGACTTCCTCGTCCTATTATGACCTCATAGAAATTAAAGGAATAGCATCAATTAACTCAAAAAGTCCAGTAAAAGTATTTCACGCTTGGGTTCAAGTAAGATAAACACATGGAGGGAGTGAGGTAGATTTGACCTGAAACTTTTCAAATATTTTCACCACTCTGAGGCAGTGTGTCCAAACGTTAGAGCTTTGCTTTACAATAAATGTGCTCAAAGTCGTCCCCAACATACGTTTATCTGCAAGTGATGTTTTTTTTGTTTTTCTCAGTTGAATGTTCACAAAGGATGAACATTAAAGCCTTTCTTACTTTAGATAAATTCTGCTCGACTCAGAGCTTTTATTTATTCTCCATTTATTCGTCCTGGTTATTTAGTGCTACAGGGTTGTTTCTTATTGCTGCTGTAATGCTGCATGCATACCCCCCCCCCCTCCCCCGTGCACTGTAAAGCTAATGTGTACATGGCGTTCAGATATGGGATTTGTAGGTCACAGCTGCGAACACGGCTAAGGGCAATAAGCTATTGTTCTGTGCCCCACTACAAGGTGTATTAAACACACATATGCTCCTAAATGAATATTTAGATTGCTACCCTTTATTATTAGTCTGTCCTGGAAACATTTGAATATCACCTCCAGCATTGTTTTGCTTATCTACCCCGCCGCCGCTGCCGCCACCACAACCCGCCTCTGTCCCTGGATTTCTTTCTGGGGGGGACGCCACTGCGTGCTCAGTGATGTATAATCACCTTGAAATTAATTAATCGTAACACAACAACGCCTGCGATAGCATCAGCGCCCGTGCAGCTCCCCTCTTTTGTCTGGCCACCCGCTCTTTCTTCAGGTTGCTGAGGTGGCTGTCCTGGACGCCATCGAGCTAAAATGGCTGCTATCTCTGAGGTGTGTGCGTGGGGTCTTGGCGAGTAATTAATCTCAATGAAGCCCGTAGCTGAGGTAGGTATGACAGCCCCAGAATTCAATTACCCCCCCTCCACCTCCGCCGCCGAGCACCACCGCTTTACATGAGGAAATATGCCGCCTCTATTTTCTCAGGTTAATATGAACCACCTGAGCCTTATCATCATTTAACCAGCGTGCAGATATTGTCATAACACATGCAGGCTCCTGGTTTTACTTTGGTTTCTGTCATTAACGGCCCTCGACGCGTTTTCAATTAGAGCTCAAATAACGCTGTGCATCTCCTTTATTCATTGTGCACGATGTGAATGTCTGCACACGTCTCAGGAAGGAGCACGCTCGGTGCATATATGAGGGAGACTGGTGTGCATACCTTCCTCATGATATGTGTTCAGTACAAAAGTCTTATTGTCTCTCTGCACGGTGAAGAGAGGGAGCCTGATGTCCAGATAAAGCTCATGTTTAATTATTTGTTCACCGATAAAAAGCATTACATCACAGACCTGTTCAGCACCAGTCTCAACACTCCCACTGACAGGGCGTCATCCACCCTGAGGCCTCACACATTACTCTCTTTAACTTTTCCTCCTGTTTCTGTTAGCCTCACTTTGTCACAACATGGCCCCAAAGACAAGCCCACAGGAAGAGATACACCCAACACAACACCCCCACCCTCGTCAACGTGCTAATTTACAGCCTCGAGGGCTGTGAGCGGGGCCAGCGGTCAACCTGGCTGCGCCATTAAGTGATCAGAAGAAATCAAAACATCCCACTCTGTAGATTGTGCCTTTGTTATTGGAGATGATGGCTCTTCAGCGCCCACACAATAAGCTGACTCCGTCTTTTAGAGTGAGCACTATCGGGTATTGACCAATCATTTCATCCCCATTGATTTCCGTTTGACAATTCACTGTATTTCCACTTTAATTATTTGCACGGCTGCTTTTTACAGAGATGGACGTCAATATTTGAGAAAGTAGTGAATCACTCTAAACCTGCCGTCATTAGAAAGACGCTCTCTCTCTCTCTCTCTCTCTCTCTCTCTGTGCTGATGAGACACTACCGTTTAGAAAGAAAAGGAGGATTTCAAGAAGAAGCTGCTCACCATGTGCAATGAATTATCACGTGTTTTGGCTGCAAGAGAGATGTATAAACGAGTAAATAGATGTGACTCAAATGAAGATAATTTAGTTGTGCAGATGGTCAGTATTGAGTCATTCCTTTATATTTAAGGGGACTAAAATGTTTCCTAATGATACCTTAAAAACAACACCTTGCTTTTATTTTCAATAATATTCCTTCTCTCAGGCTGAATCCAAAGAAAGATTTCTCAAACGGCCTGAACAGCAGAACTGGTTTTGAATGCAAGTTTTCTCAAAGTTAGAAGTCTGAATGATTCATGAGACTCTGACAGATGATCAAGACGTACAACAGAGGAGATTTCTTTGTTGCTGCGTGAGTCAGTGACGAGCGGTGCATTCTCACCTCACATCTGCTCTGCAGTCAGAGGCCAATCAGGTTGGAGTGTTGAGGAAAAATAATGCAGGATGGCATCCAAACACCTACGCAGGGGTCAATGACGAGAACAGACGCCCTGTGATGCTCTCGCTTTAACCTCTAAAATCTCTGCAGTGTATGCATGAATAAGGTAAAGCTGTGTGTGTGTGTGTGTGTGTGGGTGTGTGTGTGTGTGTGTGTGTGTTTGTGTGTGTGGGTGGGATGTGGGGTCACATGTCTCCAGATGAGCTCTATGCAAAACAGAAACGTTAATACACGCAGTGAGCGTGACGGCGGGCGGCGCACCTTCCTATAAATCACTGTGGTTTTAATCATACCTGTCTCGCCGTCTCCTCGCCACCATCCCTGGAGAAACTGTTCCGCCTGCCTGCCTCTCTCTCTCTCTCTCTCTCTCTCTCTCTGTCTCTCTGTCTCTCTGTCTCTCTTTCTCACTTGTGCTCAATTATCTAGCAGCTCTTTCGGTGTTTATTTATTTATCCAAAGTTCATGTACAGTATGCATGCACACATTTTCTCCTGGGGGAGCGAGAGTGGCTCAGCGGAGCGTGGCGGCTAACCACACCGAGAGCAGCGGAGGAGGTGGAGGAAGAAAAAGGAGAGGCAGGGAGGAGAAGCAGATTAGAGGTTTAGCAGGAATTTTTCTCGGAGGCAGACCTAAAGGTTGCTGGTTTGTTTCCCAACATGCAACCGGGAAAATATCTCTCCTCTTTTACCAATTATTGATTTGTTGCCTTGGAGCCTGCAGAACTTTCCAACTTCAGAGTCTGTTGTGCTCCCTAAGGTCAGGAGCCATTCCTGTGATATTAAAGAAAGGAAACATATAGTCTCCTTTCAACAAAAAGCAGCGCGTTGTCTCTCGCTCTGCTCACTACCCAGTTTGTTTGCTTTAGAAAGTGCCGGCTGTGACGGCCTGATGAGCAGAAGTCCTACACTCTGTACGAGGAGTCTTGTTGCAGAGATGAAGATATGCTCACGTCTTAGTCCAAAAATTCATGGTCAAAAAGCGGGGTTCAAAAACCACCAAGCCAGCTTCTTATCAACAGACAATTACAACGATGTCAAAAGTGACTTTTTATTATCAGAAGTAAAAGAGAAAATGTGAGCAGCACAGGGAAAGAAAATAAGAGGTGACTCAGAAGGTAAGAGGGCGACACTGAAGAGAAGAGAAGAAGAAAGGAGGAACCAGCAGACGAGCCGAGGGTCTCTCTCTTTTAAAGACGTTTTAAAAACACAAGGGAGCAGTCGCTTCCCACAGAGGGAGCGGCAGGTAAAGGCTGCCTGGAAGCTAATTAGAGGCCGTATCACAACAGCAGCAGGGCCTGAGCCACTTTCGCTCTGCAGCGAGGTAAACAAAGTGCTCGGCTGCTTGTTGCTGCTGTGACAGGCCAGATAAAGTGCTATTTACCTTTCAGTTGTTGGTTTCTTTTACGGCCGCCACGGCGAGTATGTACAGTGTGTTTGCCAGTGTTTATTTTGCAACACAGTGTCAACAGAGAGAGAGAGAGAGAGAGAGAGAGAGAGAGAGAGAGAGAGAAACAAGGATGAACAATGCAATTATAGACGAACAGGAATGGAAATGAGGTCGAGAGAGAGCAAGGTGGGAGCAGAGCGTCTGCAGATCAGGACATTAACATGAAAGCCTTGTTTACACTGGACTCACATCACCTGGGGACGGTCATTCAGTCGTAAAAACTGCAGACTAAGTAGGAGATCAATGTGAATCTGCCTAATCTCTCCTCTGAAAATGCTGAGACTGTTTTTGAATTTATCAAATTGAGCATCGGTCTTGTAGTTTTGTTCTCCTTTGAGGAAACAGGAAGTGATGAGAGCAGGATTTTGAGTTTTGTCAGGAAGAATCAGACGGACTGGAAGATTAAATTCCCTCCTTTGACTTCATTATAACTGCCTTTATTTGATAGGACGGGACGAGGTGTGACATCATGACGTTGTCAAACCATTCAAACAACCTGGACGAGGCCTGTGTCGGGTCATGTCTGACAGATCTGGGCTGTTTTTGACGAGTTTGGATCGGCTGCTTGTTACCGAAAAAGAACCGAAGGAAGATTTCCTTTTGCGATGTGACTTAGATGAAAATAGTGATTAATGAAACTTTGAATCAAACTATATGAGGACACGTTGGTTACTTGTCCTTGTTTTTAATCCCAGGAAGTAAACACTGGCTTTGATTAGCGTCGTGCTGATCTTTCTTAAGTCTTTGTTTGATTAGGACTAAAAAGCAGATTTCAGGAAAGCGTGGACCAGACATGACTTGAACAGTGTCCCCGTACAGCACAGTCAGCACGGATACGTTTCACCTGTCAACTCTATCATGTCTATGTATTAATTACGGCGTTCTCGGCCGGGCCTCTTAATGGTCTTGGAAAGGCTCTCGAGCTGCGACATCTGTCTCCCGTGTTTTTAACTTGAGAGAATGGCGCTGTCAAACGTTCACATAAACCATGTCAGAGCCGCCCGTGGCACCTTTCTCCTCGACAAAACAAAGGCTCCCCGCAATTAAGCAGGCCCGACAGCTCCCCTCCTCTTTTTTCCCCTTTATTCCGACAATTTCCAGCAACTGTAGCAGACACCTTAAGTGCCGCTAAGTGATCAAAGAGGGGAGTGCATATTGGATAACGCAATTAGGCTACCACTGAGAGAGGAGAGTAACAAAGAGAGGGACTGTGAACAGATAATGGCTTGTAAACAGAGGACATTACTTTACACAGAGATTATTCAGATCCCCCGACCTGACACCGGATGCTCCAGGGTCTATTAGCCGAGTCGTACCGAGTGGGGGGAATGAGACTGGATCACTTCAGCGAGGAAATGGGAGAAAATGTGTCCAAAAGTTGATTCTCAGACTCCTTTAATTGCCAGTATTCAAAATAAAATAGTGATACGTTAAGGAGAATATCTCGTCATGGAGGACTTCTCCCCCCTCCTCCTCCTCACATTCTTCCTCTCTGCTTGTCATCGGTGTACTTAACAAGAGGAGTTAAGTGGCTCCTCTCGTCATAATGGAGATCCGAGTACACGAGGAATGTGTGTGTGTGTGTGTGTGTGTGTGTGTGTGGTCGCGGCAGAAAGAGGAAGTGGTGGTTTCCTCCGCCCCTCCCCCCAGTGTAAAGCGACCCAGGTCAAACGGTCAAAATGTAATTATCACCGAGGACGGCAGCGACCACGAGTCAACCTGCTTACCTGACATTAACCCTGGCGTGCACTAACAGGAGGCCCCTGCAGCCCCGGGGTGCAGCATGCTAATTTGAAGCAGTTGAGGGGTAGTGATGGAGGGGTGTGTGTGTGTGTGTGGGGGGGGGGGGGGGGGTAATTGTGGAGATCTAATGGGGATCAGTGCTGTGGGAGCTCTCTATACATCTGCCGTCTGGCTAAGACCCACCGCACCTGAGACTCTCCGGCTTGGCTGCGGTCGTGCTCCCCTGTAGGCTTTGAAGCTCCACGGATGCAGCATGGCGCCACTGCTGGCACAAGTCAAGTGTGTGTGTGTGTGTGTGTGTGTGTGTGTATGTGTGTGTGTTTAAGTGTCTGCCTGTGTGCTGTGGTTTGAATTCCAATTTAAGTGTGTTAAGGCCAACTGAGCTGATGTTTTGTCAGCACATAACGAAGCAGAGTTCATACTTGTTTATTTTTCTAATTTATTCACCCTCACAATAAGAACAGTACAAAAACCAGTCTGAGGGGGAATATTGTACACATTATAATGACTGACCTCATTCTTATTTTATTTTTTAAAGCTGTTTTTTGTTGTTGTGAGGAGAGAGTGGGCTAAGGTCGGATTTGAACCGACGGCCGGTGCAATGAGGACCACAGCCTCTGTACAAGAGGCATGCAATATAGCCGCTAGGCCATCCTGTACCACAACTTGATAATAATTGTGACGAGACACATCGGGTAAAGAGTCACCCTATAAAAAAACAAATATATAAATGTGTTCTGGTGTATCATGATGAAGAGTGATTGTTTCTGCTGAAGAATTGTGATGATGCCTTCAGGGACCGAAGAAAAGTAAAAAAAAAAAAACAGGTAAAATAATGTTGTACCTGAAAGTCTCCCTGCAGCTTCAGCTGTGTTAATGAAAAGGAGCGAGGCGGTGATGGCCCCTCCAAACATCAGGCCCACTACATTACATAAATTGATGTGAGGGTCGTGGAGGGCCTCGACCTTCTTGTTACACAGCTCACCTCTTCACTTGACTCCTGCTCGCTCATTGTGTCGGTGTGACAAGGAGAGAAAAAAAAGAAGAAGAAGAGCCATGGAAGCAGCCTCCTGGTCATCTTTAATTCATGCGATTAAATATGCAGCAGAAGCCCTCCTTGTACCAGCTGTTAGACGCCGTTAGTAAGCCATAATTCAAGAGTTCAAATCCGAGCAAATTGAGGGCGAGGTCAGACAGATCGCAGGACGGAGAGGTATTATCCTCCAGCTGAGGGCCGAGCGGCAGGTTCAGTCAGGTGCAGCACGGAGCCTAGGCGTTTTAATCCTCCCGGCTGGCTAAAGAGAACGCCGTGCAACGCCCTTATAGATGTACAGACAGGAAAAACAGACACACTGCTGGTTAGGCCACTGCTCCTGAACACACCATGACCTCACTATGACGTAGGTGGTGAAACCTGGTGTTCACTACAGAGTCTTTAAAAAGTGACCGCATATCACCATTTATATCCGTGCAAACAATACAGATCTACACAACTGTTGCAGTCGTGTATAAACTTCTATCTGTTTGGAGTGAGTTTAAATCAGTGGAGATCATCAGTGTGTCTGTGTGTGTGCATGTTTGCCTGTGTCTGTGTGTGTTTGTGGAGTGTGTCTGAGTGTGTGTTTGAACATGTATCTGTGCAGGACTTTCTGCGTGTGTGTAAATGTGTGTGTGTTTAAAGCCTCTCATTGACACAGTGCACCTGCATGAATCTAAATGTGTGCAGGGTTATATAATGTGTATTTAGCACCTGAATGTGCAGCAGTGTGTGTGTGTGTATGAGCCTGTGCACCTGCGAGTCCGTGCGGAGGAAATCACCATTTGAATGGCGCTCTGATTAAACTTCCCACTTACCGTTGTGAAAGTACACAGGAACCTTCTCTTGGCAGGTTGCCTCCTGCAGCAGGCCGCTGCCAAGCTCTTTGAAACCCAATCAGTTTTCGGTTCTCAGATCACTATCCGCTCCTTAGTCTCTCCTCACTCCTCCTGGATCGGCAGCTCGCAGCAAAAAAAAAAGAAGAAGAAGAAGAAAGACGCCGGTGGTTGGTCATCCATCAACACAGCCAGCTGGCGTTGGATCAACACCCACCGAGTCCAGCAGGCACCTGTTGGGAGTCTGCAAGGTGCAGCACACTGCAAAAAATAGACAACCTCACACGGCTGAATTTAAAGGAAGACTTGCACACTTGTTTTCTTGTGAAGAAGAGAAAAGTCTGCACAGTGCAAACGATAATATACTCTCCTGCTGTAGATGTGTATGTGTTCTCTGCAAGCCCTATACTGATGGTCCATAATCTGCCTTTTTGTTTTTACAAACCATCGATTATTTCATCTTAAAAATGCTCAGCACAAATCCCCAGAGCCTGAAGTGACGACCTCAAACTGCTTCTTTTATCAAATCAACAGCGTGAACTCACAATATATTCATGTGCAAAATGACAAAAAGCCAAAACGTCTTGACATTTAAAAAGCTGAAACCAGCTGAAATCTCAGATTCTGGCTCAAAATTCACAAACAAATCATCAGTTCTCCAAATATTTTCATCTGTTAGAGGAAGCTCTGTTGTCCTTTCTCGACTTTGAACAGCAGAATTACTCGTTCTTGAGTCCTTTGTTCTTTATTTTTGTAATTTAAAGTTTCCATTTTCTTGTGAATTTAAAAAAAGGAAGAACGAGTAGAGACATACATGTCATTCCTTCCCTTCATACCTCCGTGTACTGCACAGAGGCAGAGACATCGGCTTTGACTCATAATGTCCTCACTCTGGCTTTTGAACATAGAGACAAACTAAAAATCAGCACGTCTTTCCTCATTTAAAGAAGAAACGAGCAGACATTGAAATGCTGTGTGCAGTGCAGTGCAGAGCAGGCCAGATATAGTGAGAAAAGAGAAGCAGAGAGGGAGTTATGGCGAGAGTTTGACCGCAGTGACCAGAGGAATTAGAGAGAGAGAGAGAGAGAGAGCTTATCCCTGCGTCAGTATCAACATGTATAAGCCCAACGCTCCATTTCAACCCCAGAAACCTGCCGTCCAATCCATCAGAACACGACTCCCATCGACATAAAACCTCCCTCCCTGCCTGTATTTGTCTTCCTAATTAATTACTTCACATGCCACAGTATGTTTTTCCAATGATAGATGATGGGAAATTATAGCGGCGGTGTCCCGGGCACAGCCGGTGGTAGATTTGTGCAGTCAGCTTCCAGCCTGCATTACCTGAGTAGATCTGGCAGCGTGCCTGAGCACTCAGACAGGACGGGACGGATTTGATTTTTGGCGTGTAAGAGGCTTTTTAAAAAAAAAAATGTTTCTAATGCCGGATTTAGAAGGTAAGCACAATCTGTCGTGTTCACCTACGTGATATTATCCGACAAGGACACGGTGACGCACAAACTGAGCAGGGAATGATGTTCAGAATCTGTTTGTTTACCTGCTTGTTCAGGTTTTAGTTTAGATTAGAAAAAGATCATTTTGTGGAAGACATAAAACAAGCTCTATTGTACCACATGTTCTGGATCTATTTAGATTTCTGCCTCTTCTCCTCATTTTCCCTGCAAAATAACACGTTCATGTCAGCCTCCAGGGGATTATAGTTTCACTTAGTGCACCCAAAGTTGAACATTTCCTAATTTGTTACATTGACTTGACATTGGCAGGTTATTGATGGTTCTCCTTCTGCACCCACCCCTCTAAAGCCACGCCCCTCACTTACATGCACGAGCACTGTTACTCCGGGAGCAAACGAGCTGGTGGACAGGGAGGCTGTGATTGGTTTATCAGACTGGCACCTTGTGGCAGATATTGGTTGAAGTTTTTACAGACTTACAGCTGATACAGATGTTGGATCTTCTTTGTTCCTTTTTCAGAGCACATGAGTTAATCATTTCTGTCAGGACCTAAAGACAGTTCCGAACAAAATCTTAAAAAGTGTATCTGGAGGGAATGAGCAACCCTGCGTTTAAAGACGAGATAAGGTGAAGAGTTCAGGCCAGGAAACGTTCAGTTCTTCTCTGTCTTGTAATGTAAACTTCCAGTGAAGTTGATGAGAGTTGAACTTTGGGCATCTCTGAAACGTCACGAGAGAAATAAACAAACAAATCGACAGGAGCCACGATCTTTTTCCACATTTTTGATCACTGGCTTCGCCTGAGGCCGGCTTTTTCATCCAGACTCCCGGCCTTTGATTCACAGCGCTGTCCAGTTTTAATAATGCAGGCGTGTTCGCGGGTGGTTCGCTCCTCTGCCTCGGGGTCCGTCTCCCTTCACCCCTCCTCATGAGGAAGGCCGCTTCCTCGCTGCGATGTCGGACAGGAAGTGCTTACCGTGAGAGAGAAGTGAAGCTGGGAGTACTGGGAGCAGTGGGAGCAGTGGGAGCAGTGGGGAGGGTGAGAAAGAGGAAACGGAGGAGCAGAAGTTTCTTTTCTTTTCCACGCTGGGAGCACAAAGGAGCAAATTAAACAGTGAAGTTTATCAGTCCAAATTAAGTCTTGAATTCACAGCTTCTTTAATCTTTTTCATCTGAAACCATTTCCTCCCCTCCCGCCTCCACACTTCCTCTCGCTAAAACAGAGCAATGAAACCCAGAACGTGCCGTGTTGAAAACACCAAGACACATCATAAAAAATTAATTACTCCTCCAGCCCCCCTCCTCCCCCTCCTCATTTCCATAAGATTCCTTTAAAAATATGTAAAATTAATTTAAAGTAAGTGGTGACGTTGTCTTTGAAGATCACGACAACTAACACGGATCAAAGCGGAGGTTCTGTACGGATGAGGGCCGGATTAGCATAATGAAATTAACTCAGAGACAAGAATCTCTAATAGGTGCAACAAAAAAACACATTAACAATATTTAAGGAGACTTCTGTTTGTGCTGGTTACACAACAATTACTAAAGAAACTTGTAAGAAATGAGCACTTTGATGATGAACTTCTTCTTCCTCCTCTCTCTCTGACGCACACATGACGGCTCTTTGCTCTATTGTTTTTCTTAAATCGGGCCATGAAATCAGTCCACATTTGCATATTCACAGTGATAATTGCAAAGCTGGCAGATAGTTGTGCTATAATTGCAAACTAATGACTGCAAAATTATTTGTGAACTCCCAAGATTTTCCGCTTTTCTTGCTTTGAAAGTGCACCTCATGTGAGTGATGGCCAGCAGGTTATTATTTTCATAATCTGGACTGTTTACAGGAGTCTCCTCTGTCACAGCGTGTGATCCATGTACTACAACATCCTGTACCAGCGTCGGCTTCCTGAGAGAGAAAACACAAGCACGCTGTTATTAATCACAGCTGCAATAATACCTGAGCATGCCGACGTCCCAGCTGTGCTAACAGGAAAGTAAGGCTTAGTAAATTAGGAAGGCTATCTGTGAGATTACCTGGATATCTTTGGATTAGTGCGATCTGTGGTCAACGCTTCGCTGTCAAATCTTTGAAACTGAAACCTGCAGTTTGAGGAAATTAAAAGAAGAGTTGCAGTAATCTTTGATGAATGTTCTCTCTGATCTCTGCGTCCAATCAGATCGGAGTTTCTCACTGAAGTAAACTCACAGTGTTTGAAATGTAAACGTCTACGCATGCTAACTCACAGACGCTACTCTAAGATATCAGACGTGCTTCTTTATGTCCGGCTGCCTCAGAGTCTTTGAAACGCCATGCTCTCTTGTGTTTCTTCATCCACTTTGAGTCATCATGTAGGATCAACATCAATGGGCCGAACATATTACAGCCAACAAATGGGTCCAAAAATGTATCCACAAAAACTCACTAAGTACACAAAGTAATTCACAGTGGAGGAAGCATTTGATCTAATTTACCCTTTTTGGGCCTTGTCAACCTGGTAAAGCTGTTCCCCTGACTTGAAGAAGCTTTTGTGTCCATTTTCCATGTTGGAAGCCAATTTTTACTAAACCAAGTGAGTGCAGGGTGAGCGCTGAGGCTGGACTGACTGTCTTTTGTTTAGAATAAAGAGAAGAAGAAATGCAGCAAATATCAAACCCCACAGAGACCAAGAAGAGGGGCAAAGTGAAAAAGGATGCAGATAAGACGTGTGGATAATTTCCCAGTTTACTACTTAAGTCAGCTGAGAGAAACCACGCCTGCGATCCCACAAACATCAGGAAGTTTGTGCAGATTTTCATTGTTTAGTTTGTAATCTGACCAGCAGTCGTCTCAGTGGGAGTCTGCTGTTCTGATAGTGAAAAGAGCGCTGTCCTCTTTAGGCCTGGCAGTAATTGAAATAAATAACAAGAGCTCGGCGTTGTTGTTATCTGTGGTTAGTTAACAGCACCTCCCTCCCTCCCAGGGAACGCTGGGATTCAGGGAGGACGAGGAGGAGGAGGAGGAGGTGGGGGACGAAGACGACAGCGAGGTTCCAGTGACCCAGATTTAGTCTCAAAACATAAATAAATTATCACTCCCCTTCTCACACACACACACACACACACACACACACACACACACACACACTCAGTGAAACAACACACACACTTTCCTTCATGTTCAGAGTGTACCTTCAAAGTTGTAAATGGAATTTAATCAGATGGAGATTTACTCACATTTCTTAAAGCACATACACACACACACACACACACACACACACACACACACACACACACACACACACACACACAGAGTTCTGTGCAGAACATGTTTCATGCTGTTTCATGTCGCAGCCTCATTGGTCAGGGAACAGGCCGTCATTTTACAACTCCAAACTAAAGCGTTGAACAGACCGTGGCTGCTGTCCCCTTATGGAAACAGGGATAAGACATAAAAAAAAGAACCATTTTTACAATATTAAAGATCTGTACAGCCTATTTGGAAATCCGATCCCTTGAGGAGTACCAGGGTTCTTGGTGCTTCAGGTGAAATGGTGGTTTGAGGACTTTTGAATTTTTACAGATGTTTGCAGAGTCTCTGTAAGATGTGCAGTCGTGTAAATGTTTGGAGCTCATTCGGTGTGAATCTCTTTGGTGGTTGGGTCTGATGTTTAACTGAGACCTGATCATCTGTCTGATCTGCTTCTTTAACTGGTGCTCATTTGTTGGATACACAGTAGAGACGAAGTGTTCTTCTTGTTGCTGATGCAGTTTATCTTCAAGCTTTCCTCTGTGTTTTTTCTGCTTTCTGATAGGCCTTTATTACAAACAGGACCTTTATTCTCCTCTCATTAGATTACCTGATTACACAAAGGTAACAATAACACAACATGTCACAGCTGGACTTTGTCCTGATGAAGGACGACCAGCGTGTAAACTGACCCGGCTGCAATAATCCTCTTTCCTCACGCTCGGTTTGTTTGGAGAACGTCTTGAGAAAACAGCTTCTTGTCCTCGGAAAACAAAGTCATAAAAACAGAAGACTCTGAGACTGTGCAGGAGTGACAGTGTTTTTAAGCAGGCCTTTCTGCCTGTCTGTCTGTCGTGGCGGCGTTTTAAGAGCGTTCTCTGGCGACCGCCGTGACACTGCCATTCCCATGCCCTGTCGAATTCTTTCCTCAGATCCCAGGCATTTAAACTCACCCTCCTCCTCTGCAGCGTTCAGGATGTAGCCAAAAGTCCACTGACCTATGTGGGAGTGGATATTTTGGAAGGCGGCCCTGGCTCTTTCACTCTCTATTCCTGTCCTCGCACGTTCATTAGCCCGGCCTGCACAGTCCGAGTGTTTACATGTTGTTATCATTCCTCTCCTATCATTTTTCTTTCCCGCCGCTCAGGGATGTTTTTTCGAGGTGGGGTCATCTGCTCTAATGAATTCATGTATGTCACAGCAGAAGTCCGATAATCAGCGTGTGCTTACTCTGCTGAGAATGTGGGAAAACCTGCAAAGTTGTTTCTAAAACACTCAACAGAGGCCGGTGAAGACAGGCGTGCATGTCCTGTAATGATGCTGGGGTAGGAGTCGTAAACGCTTTCATCACTTCGGCTGCTAACGGAGATCACACCGTTCCCATTCATACAATAGATTTAGTTCTTATCGTCATCATGTTTTCTGGAGGGGTATTGGCTTTGCTTTGGTCTCGTTGGAAGGACCAGAGGTTCGAGAGGAGCTTTAAGTACTGATCTTCTTTCTGGTCCATCATGGCTTGTCATCTGGCAACATGTTGTAGTTTGTTAGAGAGCAGCACTCGATGCCTCTTGTTCGATCTCTCAGCCCTCTCACATGGATCACTTTACGACTGCTGGTCCCAGCTGATTTTACAGGGCTCAGTGCAAAAAGAAGAACACAACATGGTGGTGTCTGAAAACCACAGCGGAGGTCTCGGAGAGGACACACCCTTAAAAATAAAAAGTTCAATTTAACTGCTAAAATCAGGATTTCAAAACAAACCATGAGTGTTGATGTGTTGGTGGACGGTGTCCGCAGAGTCTCTTTCTTTCTTTATGTGGAGAAACAAAGGAGAGCAAGGCGAGCTGATAATGACGCCTTGTTTTATGAATTCTTCTGTCGACGCACGTCTGAACAAATGGACTTGTATAACTGAGTGTAAGGAAGAAGTCTGCAGTGATCAAACGCCTCTGTTTACAGATCGCTGGAGGTCAAGGTAGAGCAATAAGTCTGTTTCTGACCAAGTCATTATTTACTGTTGATACAAGACGGCCAACTTTTCTCCACCAGGACTCGACACTTTCACATTACAGCCCAGCAGAGGAAATAATGACCTGGAGGTGCTCAGCTGTTGGAACCAGATTGGTGTTTCTTTTCTATGTTTTTTATGATTATACTCCAAAGCTTTCTGTGCCCCCCCCCCCCCCCCCCCCCAGCCCTGTTACATCACTGGAAATGTTCACTGCCTTCTCTCTGGAACCTTGGAGCTTTGTCTCACCTTTATTATGTCTCTGCATACCGTTGCTGTTTTGGAGAAACGACGTCATTGTCATTTCTGAGAGCTGAGCCGCTCTGTTACATACATATATACAAGGCGGGGGAATTTTTTTTTGCGTGGTCACATAGTTACAGAATTTTAGTCCTTTTTTTTTTTTTATAAATACAAGGTGTGCTGCAGCCAAGTCCTGTGATATTTTGAGACTGCACAATCAAGCTGGGCCTATTTTTACAAGCGTTTGAATATCTCTGGAGTTCTTGAAACAAGCTGTAAAAACAGGATGAGATGTCCTAAAGTCACCCTGCTCGTGCTCAACTTTATTTTGTCAAACGTCCAAATGTCTTCATCGGTAAATGCACCGAGGCAAAGTCCCTGAAAGGTCTGACCTCTTTGATGGTTTCTTTCAAAGAGAAGGTTTCTTTGGAGATTTTCAGCCTTCTTAAAATCAGCCTCATATTTGTGCAGTTACAAACAAGAAGAACTTTTTTCTTCTCTACAGTCCGCTCTGCTGACAGCTCTTCTTGAATCCATTTGATGTAAAACATAAGAAAAGACAGAGAAGGTGATCCAGGGTGTAAAGACTTGGACCACAGCAGACGACCTGGTTTGACCTGTGGCTAAATCTGCAGCAGGCTGAGCCCGTCTGTGTTCTTCTGATTAAACTCCATCTTTTCAAGTCCTTCACAGTTTTTAACCTGACAGCAGTGATATTTTCTCCTGCTCTGTCTTTCTTTGGATCCTTCCCTCCCTCTTGTATTCCTCCAGTGGCTGCTGGATTCAGAGGGAAGGTTCTGGAGAAGAAAGCCATGGAGCAGTTGTTAGAAGCGTTGAGGATCCTCGGGCCCAAAGCAACTAATCAACGTATTACTCGTGTCACACCAACTTAAATCAACTTTTCTTGAAGGCGCGGATATTCCTCCGTCGTCTTTGAATGTTGCCCTGAGAGACCTGTGAAATATTTAAACTCTTTCGGTTACCTGCTGTTTAAGTAGGTATAAAGTGAAGAGAGGCTCTTTCATGTGTTTCTGACGGACTGTCACTCGCTCAGCGGCACAAATGTTCTCTATACGAGGCGCGCGGCGGACATGACTTTTCATCGCCGTTAATCAAAATGAATAAACATGCATAATTGCACAGAGCGGGGAGAAGTTAGGGAAATTCAGAGGGAATTTTCAATGCCCTATGAAGTATTAAAGCGAAGCATGGCCTCATTTTTCTCCCTGTTTTCTCCACCTTCCCCACCTTGCTTTCCTCCGACTGCTCCGACATGTATATCTCTGCTTCTCATCACGTGTGCTTTTCTCAAACACACAAACCATTAGGACAAAATATTTACTTTTCACAGACATATTCCCGTACTTCTCCTAACTTTGATATTCCCTTTGATTCCCAGCGACCCCCCCCCCCCTCTCTTTTTAGACATGTAGAAGTTTAAGAAATCTGCAGGGTTTGATGTGATTTTTCCCGCCTTTGTACATCATAGGCAAACATGAAAAAAAAAAGTGCGTTAACAGACAAGCAACGAGCTCAGGCAACAGTGGGAGATAAGATTGACATGTTTTTTTATTTTGACAGCGCTCACCCTCCCTGCCCTTGCTTTATGATCATAAATAGTGCATGTTGCTTATTAGGAGGCTGCTGCCACGTTCCCAGCTAGTGAGAGTGTTTTGCTCGCCGGTGTTAGCAGACAATTTGCTAGTACACATGTGAGACATTATTAGTGTTTCCCTTTCATCCTGCGCCTCACTCTCCCTTCTGTGTCTTCAGTGGGGTTTTTTTTCAGGCCTGTGCCATCCATGCAAAGCACTCTGGGATAGGTCTGCACTCACTGATTCTGCACGCTGCTCGTCATGCGGCTAAATTTGATGGGAAAAGCGCATAATTTGCCTCTCCTTAGATTAAATCTAACTAATGTGATTATGTGGCACAGACACAGGAGTATATGCGGGCACACAAAGGCCCCGTATGATGACAGAATTTCAAGATGTTTCACGTAGCAGAGAGGGGGGAAAACAGAACGGACGGTGCTTTTTAATGCTGCATGGAGCAACATCTGGCTCCAATTACCCACTGTGAGGTAGGTGCTCTATTATAAAAAGGAAACTCAAAGGATTTCCTCTCCTAAAATACACGTTATCCTTTAATTCCTGCCTAAATTACCACTTAAGCAAGGCCTGTAATTCATAAACCCCGGTAGTCCAGGTCTGTGTCCCTGTTAGCTGCAGGAAAACTAAACTCTGAGTCACCTTGAGCGTGGAGGTCGCTGTCCTTGGAGAGCAGAGAGTGACACGGCCAGGGCAAAGTGACTCGGAGAAAGAGATTAGCGACGTGGTCGCACCTCTCCTCCCCTCAGATAGCACCCTGCCGGAGTGGCGAGAGAGGTGAGGAGGGACATAATGGCCGATGGACCAACTCTAAAAGGATGTTTTGCGAGAGGTGGGAGAGGAGGTGGGGATGGTGCGAGAGCTTCGGGGTCTCCGGGGATAGATTTACGAGTGGAGATAGTCGGATTCACCTCTCCCTGACACTGACGCCAGGGGCCTGGGGCGAGCAGTCAGTCTGTGGTCAAGGCACGAACGACCCCACCTCCCCCCAAACCTCCAAACACACACTGTCTCTCAGAAACACAGAGAGAGTACAGGTCTGGGCTGAGAGGTAATTTGAAGCTAGGTTCTCTCCTGAGGCTCGCTGTTGTGGTGCGAGTGCCGGAGTCGTCAGGTCAGCGCTGAAGTTTTTCTCGGAAGCCTTCACAGTCGATTAATTACAGTCACAGGCAGGAGACACGGCTCTAAGGTAGAGGATTAAAATACACGAGCACAGGCTGCAAGTAAGGTGAAAGGTTTTCCATCATCTTTGAACCTTAGAACAAGAAGCTAAACTGTGCTGTATCCCAGCATACGTACGTGCAGCCATGTTGCAAAATCCCTAATAAAAGATGGTCAATTTAAGAACCACATCTCGAGGAATAAGATTTGTCCTTTAGCTATGGTTACATTTATCTCAACAGCTCTGAGGCATATTCTGATTAAACCCCTCAAACATGCTTCGCCAGCTGAGTGTATTATAAACTGGGCAACAGCTGACCATAACAAACAGAATATCATGTCCTGCCAGAATCATATACAATATACACTATTAATATACAGCTGTCTGTTTGACGCCTTAAAAAGAAGCATGTGACCTATTTCTGTAATGTCCTTTCAACAGGAACTTTGGGCTCCTACATGCTTGTTCGTGAGTCTTTGTGTAAGAGTTAAATGTGGACAGAAAGTTTGTGCTGGAACTTATTTTCCTTGACTAAACGTGTTTCTTAGAGGGAGTGAAAGAATGAACTGTAACCCTCAGCTCCTCACCTCATTTTTTCTGAAACCAGAAAGCCTCGAAGGCTCTGTGAACATTTTTTCCAACCTGAAATTTACCGACCCAGGAGTCCTGACTGAGCAGGTATGGGCACACCGCAGTCGGGTTTCACTAGGTTTCGGGTGGATTTTTAATTCGTGGAAACATCAGTCTGAACCTTTAGACCATCAACCACGAGGGGAACATCGTCTCCAGCAATCTGCACCAACCCTGTCATTAAGTGGTCATTCAAACAACTCGTCTGTTTCATCAGGAGCAGCCCAGAAAACCCCCGACTCTTCATGCGTCTGTTCCTCTCTTCCTCTTGAAAACGATGGTTCCATTTTCCAATACAAGAGGTGATGAAGCGTGAAATCATCCAGCGTCCACCATGGTGGTCTGTCAACCAAAGAGTTGTTGTGGAGTTGTGTTTTGCCTTCAATGTTACAATTATGGAGTGAAAAATTACATCAGCCTGGTTGTTTTTTGCTTTCAAAAACAGACTAATTATTTTCTTCAGATAATGTTTTGGCGACCCGGGGCAAAACTTTCATTGTCCGACCTCTTCGCTCTCTTGCCTAACCCAATTATTTTTCAACTTCTCCAAAAAAACAAAGGGCGCCGTGGAAGTTTGGGCTGTGCAATCTTGTGTAGAGGTCAAGTCAGCCGTGATGTGATGCACACTCTGAAGTGGTTGATGTTACTCTGGCTCTTCAGGTGTCAGACATGTGCAATGTTCAGAGAAAAAATGGGACCTTGACCTTTCTCCTAAGATTGAAGCTCTGCTGTGAGTAGAAAAGCAATCCTTTCAAAAAACTTAAACCTGATCAGGATTTGGTCCGAACGTTTCAAACTGACCATCGAGACGTCAGCTTGAAAAACAAATTAGCTTTCCCTCAGAGCTTTGGATGGACTTGAACACTTCGGGTTTGATAAACAAACTACCATTTCTTTTTTCATCCCACTTCTGAATCCCACTTTTAAAGACCACTTATGTGCTGATGTTTTATTAATTTTTCCTGATGCCTGTCTTTTTATGTGATGCTTTAATGTTTGCTCGCTTTGCTTTCATGACTCCTTCATAAAGTCTCACTTTTTCTACGACTTGTTTGATGAAGTTCTGATACACTGATGCTCAATTTTTTAATCCTTCACAGATATTTTAGTTTTATTCTTGTTGATGTGTGAGATGGCCGTCGTGTATGAGATGAAGTGTGGTGCTAAGAAGTGGATGAACCTGAACGCCTCTGGTGACCTCTTGATTTTAGTTTCTCTCCTCCTGTGTGGAAGTTTTATTTCCCGGGGAACGATCTCAGAAGAATCGTCAAACATTATTTCCCAACATTCATGACCCTCGGAGGATGAACCGTAGTGGCCGATGATCCTCTGAACGTGAACATGTTTGCTATATTCTGCTACCACGTTTGGTCAGGGCATATATTTCAGACTAAACTTGTGCATTTTTATCTCAGGAGATATGATCCTAAGTGACACCATTTTCTCAATTTGAATACATTCAGTTGTAATAGTAAAATCTACAGTTTTTTTAATTCTGTAAAAAGGTAAACGTTTGAATTGGACACTTCCAGTTCAGTGTTTCTCTTGATTGTGGTATTTCTGCTTCTTCTGAAGGATTAAAGCCTTGTTTCCGTCACCATAAGGCGCTAATTGCTTTGGACTGTGTAACATTTAAGAAATGATGCTCTTTAATGTTAATGTGGTCCGTATGCAGCATGCATACAGATAGAAAGGCCTTTAGAGTGGCGCCCGCTTCAGCATCCAAATTGCTGCATTTCCACTCTCCTGTGAAGTTTTATTCAGCCGCTTTTTCTGTTTGATCATAAACTTTTCCAAAGCACTGCACGGAAAAGCATTAACTTCCAGGTTGATTAATCTTTATGTTCACCTTTTGTAGTAAACACAGCGTGTGGCTGCGAGTGTGAAACACCACAAATGTGAGGATATCCGTTTTAACGAGGAGAAGGGACAGCGTGGGTCTCTGGGAGTCTTTTTGGGGTAATTTAACACAAACACAGCGAGGGAAACAGACTATTTCTGAAGGTAGTCATCCATCAAACACTGAGGAGAATGTCCAGTTGGTGGCTCCAGCAGGCTTAGAATAGCCTTTTGTTCAAACACCTTTAATAATTAAACACCTACTCAGCCCCTCAGGCTTCACAAGATTGAAGAGTTTCGCAGGGGAGAGGAGAAAAAATCCCCTTCCCCTCCCTGCGCTGCTGTAACCTGGAGAGCTTGGCGGAGATGAGGTGCGCTGTATCACCTAATGCCTTTTCCTGTCGCTGGACAAACCCCCTCAGACTCCTTTAGTAGACTCATAAAGCAGCAACACTTGAAACACATCCGTCTCTCCGGCTCTCCAACACACATTAGTTACTTTTTCAATGCAGATTTGAATTCAAAACTTCAGCTCGAGTTGAAGAGAATCAGTGTGAGCTGTTTGTGGAAACATTCACATTGAGACTGCAGGCTAAAAACACGTCACATTCTGTGCACATTAACAGAAGAATATCAGACTTTGTACAGGTTCGAATACCGCCGTGAAAATAAGAAGATCTCCGGATCCTTTCTAAAGTGGCTTTCTTCCACTCACTCCTGTAACTCAGTGTGTGTCTTGCATCACCTGAAAGTGTTTGTGGGATCATACTGGAAGAATAATAATTAGAGAGGCACAGGGTGTCCTCGTGGCCTCGGGGTTTAAGGTGCTCTCACCCTGCATGTTTTTACTCTTTTCAGCAGAGCTTTCAAAATAACAACCTGATTTACACCAATAGAAGAAAAGAGAACAGAAGCTGTAGTCGTCATCACTAAGACTGCGGGTTTGAATCTGACCTCTGCCCTTTGCATTTCCATCAGCATTTCCTCTCTCCTCGATCAGCTGTTTGATAAAAATATCAATCAAAAAAAAAAAAACCTGTTTAAATGAAATGAAAAGGGGAGTACATGTACAAAGTTTGGAGAAATACAGATGTGAGTGCAAATCCTTTAAAATCCCTTAAAGTAATGATGTAAAACTGCGTTACCTCACAGCTCTGCTTTTCAGCCCCAAAATATACAGTCACTTCAAATCAAATATCCCATGAGGCCGAGCTGTTGGCATACTTTATGGTATGTTGCTGAATACTTTCCACCTCGCTCTTTTATGTCTGCATCCTCCAGCTGAGCCTCAGTAACATCCTCTAGCTTTCAGCTTTTTTTTTTTACATTCTGTATGTTTTGGAAAAAGCAGCTCAAGGATTGTTTCCCTGAGCACGCAGGAAGTTTGTGTGTCAGCCGTGCACCGTCCTCACGGGTCACAAGCTTTTTTTCTTTCTTTTTTTCTCAGAGTGTAGTTTTGCTTCCTGCCACATTAAACACTCGGCCCGTCCTGTTCCTGATCCCTCGGGACTAAATAATGACTAATGTTAGAGAAAAAAAAAAAGCCTGCTGCAGATATGCTGAGAACAAGCACCTGAGAGAGAACAGCTGTCTTGTAAAAGGTCACTCTCCCACTGTTCCTCAGCCTCTCTCTACATTTCCTGCCCCCCTCCCCGTCTGCTTCCCACCCCCACCCGTTTGACTCCAAAGTCACGTATTTTGGCTTTTTTCTCTCTCACACACACACATCGCTGTGACTCCCTTTGCGCTGCACCTAGAGGATTCTTGGCAGAGCCTGACCACCTTGTAATCCCATGTAGGGGAAAAAATGGAGTGGGTGGATAAATGCAGTCTGCTTTATAAAACTTCCCTGTGAGTGGATATACGGCCCTCTTGAGGTGTTTGTTTTTCCCGAGTGTAACGAAGCTATCATCGTTACGCACATGTGAACCTCCCTAACATTCACACACACTTACACACACACACACACACACACACACACACTTCTAAACAATGACAAACAGTCTCCAAAAGGCGAAAAACAAACACAAAGTAGTTACATTTTTGTGGGGAGAAATTTCTCATAACCCGCTCAGTGAAAATGCAATTTTGCAGACAAACAAACAATGTTTGGAGTGATCACTTTCAATAAATGCCCTACTCACATATTTGAGGGCTAATATTTATCATGAAATCGGCGTGGCGGCCAGACCGACTAAACAAACACTGAGCTCCCGCGGCTCCTCTACAACACACACACACACACACACACACACACACACACACACAGACACACACCCCACCATGTCTATGACAGTTGCTTCAAACAGACTGTGCACAGAAGCTCAAACTTCTTCATGTTACTTTTTTCACATGAACACCATAAATATTGTAAATACTCTCTGTGTGTCAGAGCAGATCCAGCAGGTTCCTTCAATGTTACTGAGGACATGTTGGGGCGTGGACGTCTCCTGTGGGAGGATGATGTGGGCGTGGCTGGCTCTGAGATTGCTCTGGTTATCAAGGTGAGGCTATCGGTTACAACAGCAGAAATGAAAGAGGGGGAGGAGAGAAAAAACCTTGTCTGTATTGTGACTTCACACGACACACACCAGTGTGCATCTTTTTAATAAGTATGTGGACGCCTCGTATCCTCGTCCAGAACATGAATCTGCTGAATCCTCGGCTTTGACTTTATTTCTGCAGATTTTAGAAACTGTCTTTGTTTCTGATTGTTGCCTCTGCCTCACAGTTCTCACTGCAACCAATGCGGCTGAATCTTTTTGGATTCAAACATAATTTTTGGATCTTTCTACTTTAATTACCCGTGTGTGTAGACGTGTACCCGGTGTGTGCGTGTGTCTGTGAGCGTATGCATATGGCGGGAATATCAAAGCCTGGACGAGCCCCTGCGGGGTCTGAGAGCAAGTCTCAGAGCTCTGATTTAAAGCCACTCTGCTGAAGCGACCATTCTCCCCTTCATCATCCTTATTATCTGCATGCAGAACGGACGGATATTTGGTGATGGGGTCATACAATAAGCGCCGATATCTGGATCAAAGCTTCTTTATTGTGTTTCAATGCATTTGAGAAATCGTTGTTTTAAGCTTCAAGAAGAGTTAAAAAGAGGAAAAGATGGTGTGAGACATAAATCAGCATATAAAATAAGGAGGTAATGATGTTAGCGGATGGGTGGGGGGGTGCATGGCGACAGGTCCTGGTGGGTACTTCAACCAACTGCTTGTCAAGACGGAGGCGTCGGCGGAGTGCGTGACAGCTCTGACAAGAGTAAGCGGAGGTCCTTCAGCATTTCTCTTTTGTTTGACAAGGGGAGGCGGGCTGGGAGCTCCGAGACAGCCGAGGTCGCAGGAGCCGTTTCCAGCGGGTCGCATTAACACCAGAACCTGCCTGTCATGACTCATGAAGTTTGCCGGTACGGAGAAAAGAAGGCAGGCGAGGAGGAGATGGTGTTTGGAGTGGTTAGGGAAGGCGAGGCAGGTGAGAGGTGAATGAGCGCTACATGTGACCCAACATGCTCGTCATCCCGTGAACGACGTGGAGCTTATTACCTTCTGTGTGCCGTTCAGAGCAGCAGAGTGAAGGATCATGGGTGTTCACTGTTCGCTGGCTGTTGGCTCATACGCTTATCTTTGCTGCATTTCTCTGCCTTTAGGCACATGAGAACGTATTCCCCGACATCTGAGTTTCCAAAAAGAGCTACGTTTGGTCATGACAGACAGGATGTGGATCGGACGATCCTCATGTCCTCCACAAGAGCTTTCCTCCTGTTCCTGACATCCAATTTCTCCTATCAATTCGGTATCATATATCATATAGTTATTATTTGTGCTCACATACGTCTGATTATCGCACAGTGACCATTTCCAAACGGACGCAGTAAACCGTCATAGTTTTCCCAAGTGCTGCGAGTTTAGTTTTTGCTAGTGTCTGCAAATGGATTAAATGCTGTATTGCGATGAATGGAAACGAAACACTTTAATAGAGTAAGGGAGCAAGTCATGCATGCTTCAAACAAAGATATCTAAAAGCATTCATAACCTGTTGCAGAGGAGCTCCACCCTGACACCCAGCCGCGGCCTTCTAGAAAGCAGATAGACGTTGAATCCAAAGCAGCCGCCTCCAAGCTCTTTGTTTCATATTTTTCATTTAGCCTCTTTGCTCGTTCAAACATTTGTTTCTCTCCCTATTGTCTCCCTGCAGCCTTTCAACCCGGCCTCACACGCGTCTTCTCTCAACCAATTGTTAGCAGTAAGAGTTGAGCAGATACTCCTCTGAATATGCATATTAATCTCTCACTGTTGCTGGAACAGTCCACCACAAAAATATAGAAAGTTTTCATCCAATTATACTTCTAAATCAGCAATAATTACAACCCTATACATCATCTGCATATTTCAATTAATATTCAAATCTTGTATAGGCTTTTGCATGCAAATGTATAATATATTCAGGATTAGGTATATTACAATTAAATCTATCTGGATCCAGTCTCTACCTTGCTCCCCCTTAATAAGCTGTGTTCCCCGCTAATGTTCCTGAACTTATTATAATGCAATATGCTCAGGCATGAGAATCGCACATCCTCAATATTATTTCTCGCAATTAACATGGAGCCGAAAATACAGAGGGCCCTCCTTCGTTAATTTGCACAGGCACTCACATATAATGCAAAGCAGGAGGGGTGTAAACAGGTCTCTGTCTGACTTCCACGCACACGCTCGAGTCAGTCAAGTGTTGCAAATCTAATTTAAATATATGAATGTTTTGCTTTGTCCGTTTCTGTGAGTTTGACTTGAATAGGAAACGATGCTGCTTAGTATGGTTGCCCACCAGTCAGAAAGCAGAAACAGCCTCTGTAAGACATTTGTCAATACTTTGTGTGTTTGCTGTCTTTCCAATTTATATGTTCTATATCCACAAAGCTCTGGAGACTTCAATTAGACAAGTACCTGTATCCGCCGCTCTGCTCTACAGCTCCCAGGAGCCCTTGTGCTCTCATATTGAATCATGGAGAGACAGTTAATATTCCAGGGGAAGGCGAGATCTATAAAGTCGCCGCCATAAACCAGAGAGGGCCTTTTGTAACATCCAAATAATAGCAGTAAATAAAGAGCTTACACCTGTACGAGGAAGGCCAGGTCCTCCTGATAGGAAGCACTCAGCGGGGCCTGCAGACAGCCGTAAACGCCCGAGTAAAGAACACAGCGCTGTTAATGGATAGGTTTATTTTAAAGCCATCAATCACGGAGAGTATCTGGAGAGGAGAGGAGGCACGTTAGCTTAACCCTTAAGATCCCGGGAGAATTTGGAGACAGTTCACTATCTATCAAGGCAGTCTGTGAGCCAACTAAAAACAGAATGACAACAATGAGTATTTCAAAAATGTAAATCTTACACTGATTCAAAAACTTTCTCACTTCCCTCATTGACATTGTACAACTTTCATTAGTGAATGAGGACCTGGACACATGAGCTTTATGTTCGGGTGAATTAGCACCAGTGTGAGCATGTAGGGTTGTCATAGCAACAGTATTTTAAACCTCAATATGAAACTACAACATTTTAACGACCTTATAAAGACCTCTTTTTCCTTTTCTGTAAACTGACACACCAAGCAGACGGCAAAGAACGGGTGGCGATGACGACCGCCTGTGATGTCGCCTCACGTCGTCTTGGTCAAAAAAGTTGCACTTGAACATTACGCACTGGCCGCAGCCGACGGCCAACCACCACGTGCATTCGGTGTGTGCGTGAGAGGAAATAACTCTCCGTGCTCGCAGTCCGTTGTTTTGATACAAGACGACCATTTCACCGCTCGTGTCATAGTCTTTTACCAACCACGCCTCAAAATCTAGGACAACAACCGCTCGCCGACCACCTTTAAAGTATCTATGATCAGAGCTTTGACTTTATTTTATGTGTAGTGAAACATGGTCAAGCTCGTCTTTGTTTTGACCTTGACTTTAATTCACTTTAAGTTGAGGGGCTGGTGGGCGGTCTATAGGGTTAATTTCCCCTCTCAATTCTGTTTCCTCCTTCGCCAGGAGTTCGATAAAGGTGGCGTGGAGGTGGGGAGTGCGAGCGTTTGGCTGTGGTGCTGGTACACAGGATCCCTGAGAGAATAAAGCATCAAACCCACTCAGCAGCACCACTAACAATAATAAAAATGCCTCGGCTTAAAGGTGACATTCCCAATTTACGATTATTTGTGTCTATAAAGCGTATTCCTCGGCTCCTGACTCATTCGCGCCCCTCCCTTACAAGAACAATGCATTAAGGAGGAGGGGGGGTAAATGGAAATTCTATCCATTTTATTAAACCGACAGGCCCCACTATACCTGAGACTTTCAATTTTGCCGGTGTGACCTCCAAGGAGACATTTCTGTCTCCTCTCCGTCTACCTTCGCTTCATTCAATTCCCTGTTTGCTCCGACCGGCCCCTCCGAGCGCCCGGGGGCCCGCAAAGCCGTTATGGATGAGCTCCGAGGCAATTCTGAGAAGGAGAGAGGAGCGTAGATCTCGCCCTCGAAGAGATTTACCTCAGGGTGTAGGATGGATGAAATCAGCCTCCGTATCTCTTTTAGTGATTGTTTTTCCTTCCGTTTTTGTGTAAAAGGGGGGCCGGTCAATAAGACGGGAAATGTGATGGATTAAGAGGCCGAGATCAGAGCCGAGACTAACAGCAGAGGGGGAGACGGGGTGTTAACCTGTGTAATGCTGTGATCAGGGCCAGGTGATGCAACACAGACGTCTCTGTCCTCGTCCTCCACAAAAAAAAAAGATTCAGCGCCAGAGTCACGCTGTGTCGCAGGAGGAGAGAAAAACTAACAAATTACAGGTCGCTTACACTTCAAATCTGTGCGTTTAGGGTCTTCAGTCCTTACGTCTGTGCGTGAAATGCTTCATATTAAAGCATCAAGCAGCCTGACAAATGTACGAGAACCTCGCCTGGGAGCGGGGGAATCTGGTGGACAGGAAACAGACATTTCTTCTTCTCTGCTCTCCTTCGCGGGGAGGTGACGGCACATAAAGTATTCTTCATGAGGGATGAAGACAGCGAGAGAGAGAGAGAGAGAGAGAGGGAGCAGCCAACTTTCTATTGAGTTATGGACGGGGTTTTTTTCCAGCTCTGCAGAGCGGCTCTCCTCAGAGTGACTGAACTCACACTTAGAAATGGAAGTGTAGACATTTGTATTTTCTCATTCATTTTTATCTCACCACTGAATCTCCTTTTTTCACCTTGAATGAAAACTAAAGCACGTGTGGACGATCAGATGACTTGAATGTACGTCTGAGCTGCGGCAGTGGATTACCAAAGATTAACAACGACAGTCAAACCGACCTTTACAGGAAGGGAAGATGAAAATTCACCTCAACTGCAGTGGGCGTGGCCTAAGTAGGCGGCCCCCAGGTTCCCACCTGTGGCCCCCTACAGGTCGTTGCTCTCTGTCTCTCTCTCTCTCTCTCTCTCTCTCTCTCTCTCTCTCTCTCTCTCTCTCTCTCTCTCCCTCTCTGTCCTGTCTCTAAAAATAAAAGCTCCTTTTGAGACAAAGGTAATCGCACATTTGGGTAAATCCCGCCCTGTATAAATCCATGTGTCTGACACCTACAAAGTGACGTCACTGCAAACTCTGAAGGGTCAAATCGTCCGTCGTGATTGGAGTGCTGGGATCGCAGGAGCGTTTTAGTGACAGGCGTGTCCTGATGTCGCAGATTAATTATTAAATAAAAGTCGCATCAGGGGATTGAATATGAATATTTGTATGGCAGTTTGCTCCCAAACTTTGAGCGCTGCTTTTTCAAAGCGAGGGATACAGAGAGTGATCGACAATGCTCGAAGATAAGCAAGACGTTGATTTGGCTAACGGCTGCTTCTCTGATTTAGCCCTCGCCGTGGCTAATTGTATGTCTAAACCCTCTGCGGGATGAGCGCCGTGGCGGGAATAGAGCGGCTCCGGGTTTTGACAGTGATGGTTCACGGGATGACAAACAAACGCCACAGAGGATCAATGTGAAGAGGTCCATCTTGAAAACACTCGAGAGACGCAAAACGACAAAAGTGATCCACCGTGACAAGCGGCCGCGTCTTCTCGGAGGATTCAGCGGGGGCAGCTCAGTGTGTGTTCAGGGGATAATGTTTGCACTTCAAATTAAACTGTTTTTATAAAAAGTCACGATGACTTCTTTCTTCAGAGGATAAAACATTAAAGTGTGTGGCCTGTCAGAAAACTTCAACAAAACGTAAAAGAAAGAGAAAACAGAAAACTTTATTCTGTTTTTAATTTGGACAGAATTTAAAAGCACAGACTCACTAAAAGAGAGTTTGGTCGGACTGCAGCTCCAAAACAACACCAATAACAATCTAAATGCCTTCTATATAAACACAAGCTGCATCTTCATCCAATATTTGCAGTGTTTAGTTTGACGATCCATTTGAGGACGATCAAGAGTCCCTGAAGTCACACGGAGCAGAAATCTCATGTCATGAACTTTAGAGAAAAGTCATTAGAGGGTCAAAGGTGATCCCTCTTATGAATTCAAAACAGCTGGAAGATTTACAGGAGATTCACACTTCTGGTTGAGGAAACAATCAGGCTGAAGAAACACCTTTGAAGGTCACAGATTTGTCAATTTGTGCTAAAAAAAGAAAAGAAAAAAAGGTTAGGACGATATCTTTATTGTCACTGTACAAATACAACGAAATTTGAGCAATCCTGTAGATGCCACATCAAGAATATACAACATACTATGAACAAATTTACAAGAATAGAAAGGAAGAGACCCAGCATGACCCGAAGAGAGCGGCAACACAAACATCTCCTCACGGTCCAGAGACTGTCTTCAGGGAGTTTGTAAGAAATGTGGAGGCTCTTATATTTGAGCTTTAAACGAAAACAACACTTTAAAGAGAAGTTTCTTTTTTATTAAATGTCCGTTAAGAACAAAATTAAGCACAAAATGATAGATGTGTTTTCCCCTTGTGTGTTTGACAGGCCAAAAGTCAAAATGAAATGCAACTTGGACTTATAATTAAATCATTTAAGATCATGCTACTCCTGTTTGAAAGTCTGAAAGTTAGCCTAACCCTAAACAAGCAGCCACTGGTCCCATCAACAAGCTTCTCGCCATTACATCACCTCCAGAAGTCATTGGACTCCTATTATGGATTTTATAATATAATATTCCCAGCAAAGTAAACATTTAGCTGTGTGGGAAGAAGAAGAAAAAACGAACAAATGGCTGCATATGAAAGTAAAGAAAAAAATGAAGTTTCTCACAGAACTAAATTGGCAATCAGCATCCGTCTCCCCCATGGTCATGAGGAAATTGCGTTAGCAGTGGTTGAAATGAATGACATAATTCTATGTACACACAATTAAAGGAGAAAGCCACAATCGCACAGAGTTAGTTTATGATAGCACAAAGCTAAACCAAACCTATAAATAATGAATACGTCCATAATTATTCTCTCTCACATTTGCATAATTATTGTTTTTTTTTTTCCTCTGGAAGCATCTGTTAACATTGCAATCCTTGCTTTGTTTCAAAGAGGCCTGCCGCACCTTCCTCCCTGCAAAGTGCACACAACAAATGGGAATAAATTGGCATTATAAGGAAATGCTCCTCATTTATAATGGATAGGGTGGTCGCAGTGACACAATGATATTGCTGCAAATGCACCGCTATTACTCTAAATGAGGATTCCTGTTGCATGGGTAATGCTCGGCTGCAGTGGAAATGAGCGCGGTGTGATTTCTGCAGAAGGAATTTTTCTCTCTCAGTTTGAAGAAGAAAAGGGCTTCATGTGCACCTGATAGGACATCATGACTTACAACATTTCAACTCCCCGTTTAAAGGAGCGTCATTACCTGAGAATAAGCTGCATACTTTCTATCAAACACGGCTTTTTTTTGTTTTCCTCGAGTCTTTTTGCACAGTGTGATTGGACCTGGTGCATGTCTGAATCCTTTTTTTGTTAAGTGGACAACATTTTTTTAAATAAATATAAATTCTGATTGAAATGGAGAATTTCTCATATAAGGAAACATTGGCAAAATAACCAAATCTAGGTGAAATGTCTAATATAGTTAGCCGTCACTGGAGGAGATGGAGGTCACTTTTGCACATGCAATATTAAAAATAGTTGAGTGAATAATCCAGACTGTTTGAGAGCAGCTTCCAGAGAACGCTCTGCCTGGAGGAGGCGTGTTCCTGCTCACATCTCATGAAGTACCAAAGCCTCTTCATTACTCTTCTGTACCTGCTGTTTGACCGGTGTTTGTGAGCGAGTCTCCAAAGTAGCCTGTTAGTAGCTCGCGGCCGGCCTCGAGCGGTGTATAACCAAAGAAAACATTAACCAGGTGACTTATCATGGAAGTCTGTGGCTGACCTTTTAATGCGCCTGTCATTGATTGCATAGTGTGGTTCACTCCGTCCATCCCAAGGTGATAGATTATTCAATTAACTATTGACCTTTCCCGCCGACTCATTTGTCGATGGAAATGCTTTTATGACAGCGGTGCATTTAGAAACCAAAGGATGCTGAGTTTTGATTTTAGGATTTACCGAGCTGGATTCCCCCCCCCCCCCCCCCCCTCTCTCTCTCTCTGTCTCAGATGCCTTTCTTTCTTGTGTTCACTTTTTGATTTACATCGTAATATTATGAAGTTTGGCTCCTATTGTGGATGGAAACTGTCATCCAACGGGGGGAAGCTTTCCCGTATCTTGGCAGGCCGGCACTTCCGTCTGGATTTATCCTACCTACTTCTCCTTCACGCTGACATATTTCATGAGCGAGTGCAGCTTGTTAATGTAGCCGTGAGCTATTTGTTAAAGTTGCATTTGTATTTGTCGCTGTGAAGCCATGATTCAGCACCTGTGAGATGCCCATTTGGCACTGCTGCTTCTGTCTTCATCTCAGTTGTCCACTCGGGTAGAAATGACTCACTGAGCCTGATGACGACATTCACATTATTTTATTGTTGCGTCCAGCTCGTGCTCTGCATTGTCACAAACCTTTTCAGATCAAAGCACTTTGGGAGAAGACGGTTTTTTAAATCACTGCTAGGAAAAGCAGTGTGGTTTTAACGGGTTTTTTTGCAATGCAAAAAGACATCTGCACATGAGCCATCCTGCTTCTCAAAGCACTGACCTGACGTTGTTGTCAGATTGTTTAGTATAAGGAGAGAGTATTCGGCGTATAGTGGTCGTCGTCACCAAGAGATGGGTCAAACAAACCGATGGACTCGAGCTCGATTTCTTTGACGAACAAATCATCAGCATGAGACACAGCAAAAGGCCAAAGTCAGACAGAAACCCACAGCCGCTGCGGTGAGGACTACAGCCTCGTTAACGGCCAGGCCATCCCTTCTTTTTAAAATGTATAAAGATGTTTCATTAACAAATGATTGATGGTGAAGTCCAACACAGTGTTGTAGTTACAGAAAGTATATTGTTTACCCAACTTGTCTCCGAACATAAATACTTCACCAAACCAAATCTTTTTTCCTCCGCCGACCAAAGAAACCGGGAACACATGCTGATGATTATTCCAGAATGAAAAGTAATGGAATGGGAGCTCATGAGTCTATCTTCGTATTGCTCATTCATTATTGCAAAGTCGACATCTTTTAGTCAAAAGTCTGTCCTGACCTTGCATATCTTATTTTACCTGACGGCGAGTCCTGCACGTTCCTACTAGATGCTTTAGTGATCGTGATGTTTGAAGATGAAGCTGCAATATTTAACAAGTAGAAAAAGGGAGAGGTGGGCCAGTGTGCCAAAGATTATATCAAAGTCAGTCAGAAGTTCCTTATCCTTAATTATCGGGCCGAAAAGTGTTTTTAGACTTATGTGACTCTTATTTTGAAGAAACATGACAGTTCTTAAAATCTCTCAGGAACGACAGGAAACGCAGCCATATATAACAAGGAATATTCGGAGCATGAGGTTTCCATGGAATCCAAACTACAGCCCATCTGTCGGGGTTATGACGCATGAAGTGTCGCTGATCCCGTCACTGCACTTGGATCCATTTATGTGGATCCATTTTGCTTTTTTTTCTCTAAATTAACTGGGAGATTCAAGTCAAATAAATAGGAGAACAAATGCTGAGAAAAATCCAGAACACAAAGGTGACATTCATAGTTTAAAGTGTGAGGTTTGGATGCATTATCCCAAACTGTCCTAAAGTAAAGATTTTTAAGACTACAGTATTAGTCACATCTGCACTCCTTTAAGATGGATCTTTGAAGGTTTGCTGATGTTACAACCCAAGAAAGCTTGTGATAAATTCCCTAAAAACTGTGCCTGGAAACTTAACCAAATGCCTGATGTTTCCCCAATTAGCTCTTTCCCCTATCAGAAGGTGTGCTAATCAGTGTTGTCGTGTTCAGCTGATTTGACAAGCTGTAGACGGTTTCACTCTCACTCTTCTCCCCCTGCCAGGCAGTCGGACCCCACCCATCTGCACGCAGGTTAAAACAAACGGTACGAGTTAGCTGCGAAGCCTCCTCGCCTCAGGTTAAATACCCATTCGTGACTTGATGTCGCATGACATGTCTAGCCAGCGCCAGTTTAAGGACCCACCTCCTCCTCCTCCTCTGCCCGCACTCATTGTTGTTAAAGAGGATGTGACAAAGAGCGATATCGGTAGAATGAATATTTAATACCCCCCTCCCCCTGACTTATTCATGCTCCTCAGGCGTATCTGCCTGCCTGCTCTCTACCTGTCACATTCCCTCTCCACCAAAAAGCATAGCGTCCTCGTGTTCCAGTAATAACTTTACTTTCAGCCGGGGGAAGTACTACAGGAAAGACATCTTGATCAAGCAATCCTCCAGAAATGATGTGGGCTTGTAGAGAGGTGATGGATATCTGTTATCCGGTACACCTCTTAAATATCATCCTCCCCTCTAACAGTTTTGACAGGAACTGCTTTCTCCCTTGTCAGAGCCAATTGGTTGAGGGATCGAGGGATTGAACATCTACGAGAGGACAGGAATACCGCAATTACCGACAAAGGAGGGAAGGGAGGGGTATCTGTTAGTGATGTTTGATGTGATTTATCCGACAGCGCCGGGAGTGCATTTAAACGGGGGGCCCTGTGACGCTGTGACATTGACGGAGTCGTGTTATCAATCGGACTCCTCCAACAACGAGTGGCTGAGAAAGCTGCTGTCAGGATCTGAGTGACGGTTCATCATAACTACCTCACTCAACTGCCCCTCCACCCACCCCTCCTCTGTCCTGGTGTGAGAAAGGAGAGAAGAAGAAGAAGGAAGAGGAGAGAGGTCGGGAGAGGGAGAGGCAGATAAATCACCTCAGCTTACAGAGAATCAGACTCCTGCTCAACTCCAATCACTCACCGCAGGAGTTACAGTTTCCAGATTCTCGCCTGTATGAAACTCCCACAATCTGAGGAGCTGCCTGTAGACTCAAATAAGTCACTGCTGTCCTTTAATGAGAACTTATGTCTCCATAATGGACTTATTCTGGATAATGCATCAGACTCTTAGCGTTGATCCACACAGTGACGGCTGGGCTGTTGACTGTCTCGGGCTGCTTTTTCAGAGCCTTTAGCTTCCAATAGCTTTTCATAAAAATATGTACATTCACCTTTTTTTGTAAATGGTGTGTTCCCTGAACCTTGGCTTAAGATAAGAAACAATATATGATGAACAAATAACAATTGTGAATTAAAAACAGGGTTGGTCATTTTTGAAAACTAGCATGATTTTGAAAGTAGCATTCCCTCAGTGCTCCATCTGCAGCCCCTCCCCTTTGTGCTCCCTCTAAAGCCCCGCCCCCTCACGTACATGCACATGCACCGTTGCTCAAGAAGGTGACTTCAGCTCATTTCTTCATTGTGTAGAAACTACGTCATCTCATGTCTCATTCAGTGGTAGGTAAACTCACAGTATAAAGCTTTGAGTGTGGGCGAGAGCATGCAAGAGCAGGGAGACAGGGAGGCTGTGATTGGTTTATCAGATCAGTACCTCGTGGCAGACATTGGTTGACATTTTTACAGACTTACAAACTTATGATTTTTTGTTCCTTTTTCAGAGCACAAAAAAAACTATTTCAACCAAATTCTTAAAAAGCAGATCTGGAGGAAACAAAAAAGAACAGCAAAGCAACGAGCTGGAGGTAAAAAAAAAAGCCCCATCCAAACTGACCTTGATAAAGTATGCAGTCCTTAGTCATTGTCTCTATATGGAAAGATCTCAACCCCTCATGTATAGTAAAGTCATCGACAGCCAACATCTGTGTGCTGGTCAATAATTCACCAATGTAAGACAGTGTTTCAGTGTGAGTTTTGAAAACAAGGATAGGTTGCACTTATCCCGACCTGGAGTCATGAGAAGGGTTATGGAGCCTCGTTAACAATGCATGAGAGCCGCATTCTCAGTCCTCACCGCTCTTCATGCATCTTTTAAAGAAAAATACTTTACACACACTGACAGAGAGAGAGAGAGAGGTGGCTGACTTGTTTTGTCTAAAAATAAACCGCTATATTTCTCCTTACTGTTGATCCGCCGAAGCCTCGTAAAACTGACACCAACGTGGGTGAGCTGGCAGCGAGGTAGAGCGAGGAACCCCTTCTTGATGGATGCGATAACGGCTTTGAGTTCTGCCTCTGGTTTCTCACTCTTCCATTACTCCAGCGTACAAGATCCTTTGAAAGACATGTAGATATCTGGACCTGAATACTTAGTGAGTGTTTCCCCCTCTCTGGTAATTAGTGAACTTGACTTTTGAACCTTTGAAGTCTTGAAGTCACGGATCTTGCAAATGCAAAAATATACGTTTTTTCAAACTCATTCCTTCATATGTTGAGGGCAAACCCATTCGGGAACTGTCATAAGAGGAAATCAAATACATGCTTTGCCGATTTCCAGTCCAACATGTGAATGTATAAATACACTGCTTCAGATTCAGGCCTTTCCATATTCTCAGACTTGTGCATGCAGATTTCCAAAGAGGTTTCGTGTTTAGAGTTTAGTGGGAGGCTGCTGTGGAGAACTGCTTCATAAAGTGACTGTTATCTTTGATAATCTGCTGAATGACCCGCTGGTCGAGGTTGGCCCTTCATCGTGGATCCATATTAACGTGATGTTCAGGCTGTTACTTGAGCCAATCTCAGTTAAGACTGCAAATGGGAAAAATGGAAACTGGAGCATGCAGTTGGCTTGGAAGAAGTTCAGTTTCTCTGCTGAACGCTTCTGATTGGTTGATTGTCCGTCTTTGTTCTCTGTCTGAAACGTTCAAACAAAGTTTGAGATCATCGTACTCTGCAAGAACTGTTTCACACTTTGGTTCAGCGCCTTGGATTTCATTTTTATTTTTTTACTTGAGTTGGTTTACCCAGCTCAGAGTAGTCGTATGCAGTTTGAGTTGAAATTCTGGCTTGCTTCTTGTTTATTTTCCATCCAGATGTTCTTGAGGGTGGTGACCATCAAGTCAGAGATTTAAGGATAAAAAGATAGAAGTCCTGTTGGAGTGTTCCCTGGATGCGTCAGTTGTGTCTTGTTTCTAATTTGACATTGAACCCTTATCAGCTCTGGAGGAAAGCTGAGTGAAAACAGCTCTGTGTGTGTGTGTGTGTGTGTGTGTGTGTGTGTGTGGGGGGGGGGGGGGGGGGGGGGGGGGTCTGGACTTCAGGGGCCTCTTCCCCCTTGGGCCCCTGGGCTTGCTCCTGGCAGGCCGGTCTGGGAACCCGTCCATGTTAACTGTGGTGTAGCTGATGTTTTAGTGAATCATATATCAGACAAATAGTGGAGCAGTCAACACGCACGGAGGCGAGGTTTTGCAAAGATGTCCAACGTCAACGTTGTGTTTGGCGTGCGACTTTGGTAATAAAAGTTAATATGCTGATAATTCTGGCACATTCGAGCCCCTATAGGCGTCAATATTACACAAAATACGACCCGAAAGTGAGGTCTAGAATGTGGGGGGCTATTTTAAGCTGCTGGGGAGGGAAATGGAAGGTGACTGGATGTTTTGAAAGCTAAAAATCAACTTGAAACATTTCCAAGACGATCCTGCACCAACTGTAACCCGAGCTCTTTGAAAGACGATGCTGAACGTGATCAAAACCCCCGTTTTATAACTCAGTGAGAAGAAACAGGATTCATGTGACCAACAGAGGGAGGAGTTTCAACATGTGAAACAAAAAAAAAAGAGATAGTTTTACGAAGACAAATGTTGGAGGTGATGAAGCATCAGAAGCCCTCGCCGACTTTCCCAGACCTCGAGGTGCTTTTCCAGCAGAAATTCAGATTTATTAAACATTATATCACGACTGTTTGACTTGGTGTCAACACTCCGAACTCTGCGGCGCTGCTGGAGCTGTTGTGTTGCCGTTCCTGGTTTTAATCATTTTTGGCCCGTTTCCACTTCCTGCCTGAAAAGTGAAACACTTTTGGAATGTCATTCTTTGAAAAGAAAACAGAGAGGATCCACAGAGGAAGTCCTCCCACAGTCCTCTGCTCCCCGTGCACTGTTAAACACACACACACACACACACACCTCTACTCTCATAAACACACACACGTTCTCACACCCACATAGAGAACTCTCCCACACAGTCAAATCAGAACACGCACACACACACACTGACACACCCAGACTTTCTCACTTGCAGACACACACTGATTCACTCTCTCTAACACAAATGAGACACACACACACACACACACACGGAGGGCTTGCTGGGAAACATCAGACACCCAGGGAGGAAGGAGGACAGGCTTTTCCCACATTTAGACTCCATGGATACTTCAGATGTCAGGCTAAAAATAGAGCCCATGTTAAAGCAAAACCAACACTGACTCAAGTTCAGGAAGAAGCCGTCTGCTCGGCCCAGCTGCACCTCGCCCCGACGTTCAAACACTAGAAACAATACAGGTCGACTTTATCATTTCACTTCGGACAGATTTTTAGATTTTCAGAACTACATCTCGCATGAGCTCTTTCCCTTCACAACCAGACATATGCATGTGTTCAGTGTTGTCACTTAAAGGCATTCCACCAAAATAAGCACACTACAAGAAGTGCTGGACACGACACAGATGATTAAATGACTTGATTCTAATGAGAATAAAAGACGTAGAGGTGTGTTTTCAGTGAATGTCAGGTTTGCATGTTCAGTTACATTTAGAAATGGATGACAGATATATGATTCCCACGAGACTGAGTGCAGACGCAGAGAGACAACGGCCGATCTAAGAGCTAAAATCCTCATGATGATTTTAGGAGATGGAGCGCCTTTAGATTCTTAACTATCAACATGATAAATAAGCATGAAGTCAACATGTTAAAGCTCTCGATCTGTCATCTGTGAGTTCTCTCCCAGAACAGTTGACATTTACACTCGTGTTGTTTGGTGTGAACATCACATGAAGGTATCACGTGCGTCTTAATTATCCTGCTGGAGTCTTGAGGAGTTACCTTCAGTGGTTTGGTGAGATGTTGATTCTTGACTGGGTGCAGACATTCACTCCTGTTTTTTTTTACACTTTTGAGAATAAAGACTCTTTTCTCCCCTCCATGCTTCATATTCATGCCATGTTTATATCTTTTTATCAATGACCTGCTCACCCTGACCTTTGTGCAGCTCCAGTCGTGCACACTGCCTTGCTCCGGGGCACAGTGACAGCAAAGTTTGGGGAAACAGGAGCTCTTTGTCATTTTCCTCAGCAGGCATTTCATTTTCAAAGCGCTGACCTTCCAGTCACAAGCCTGTCTCTACAACTTTCAGCCACTTCCACCACTGCTGCCATTATGCAAAATAATCTAATTTCACATTCACTCACTTCTCCAACTATAGCACCAATTGTCCAACCGAGTCACCGTCTCGGAATAAAAACCCGTCTGGCCTTTTTACATGTTCCCCCTGTTTCCTAACTCGCTCCTGTTCTTGGCACCCAGTCGAGTTTCATTTAGTTCAAATCTGCGTCGTCCCATAAGGGTGAAATCCTGTTAAAACACATACATGGCAACCAGATATTCACAACAAATCTGAGCGCGTGCAGCAAGTGGACAAGATGATTAAACAAGCAGGACGAGTGAAACGGGATGCAGCCGCGTTCGAGCAATAACGTCAATACCGGCGGCAACAAGCGAAGGCAGCGGACAGAGGTTGTAGAATCTCATCAGCGTCATCATTTAGAGTCTCGTCTGCACGTCTGTGGATTGTGAAGAGAGATCTGGAACTTCTTGTGGTCATGTGTTCTATCTGCTGGAATCAGGGCTGTGATGATGTGTCGAGAGTGTCAGGTTCAAGTGCAGCTTCAACACGGAGATAAACACAGTGCACACCAGCAGCTTTAACCTGACTATCAAGCACACAGCTGTCTGACTGTCATCGTTTTCACTCTTTTTCAGGAGTTAACTGTTGCAGTTGTAAAAGGTATTCACGCCACTAGCTTGTTTTATTTTACTTGACAAATCTTTGAACTATTTTTTTGAGTCTGTGAGAAACCCTCTGATTCATCTGAAGAAAACCTCCACGCTTCCCTAGATTCTTCTCTTTTCCTCACGTGAAATGAAGCCGTTTCTCTGCAGCCACTTTCCCTGATTGTTTCTGGTAGGAACCACCTTCCTCCTCATCCTCCTCGCCCTGATGCGAGGTGATGCTGTGCTCATGTATTTGCTCATTCAGTGAGCAAACCCTCTAAATCAGATTTATGTAGTTTGAGACGTCACCTCGGTGCACCGAGCAAAGAGACACCAGAGCGCATTAAGACTCGCCCAGGGGGGGAGATGCTGCTCTCACGGGTCACTGAGGATTATTGTAGGAATGATCATTTACGTTTTATTCCATTCTGGGTCTAAATATATTAACACGCTGGTTACAATAATGGCTTCATACTTCCTGTTTCGCCTTCAGTCATAGACACTGGAAATACTCTGCAGGGATTAAAGGAGAAATAATGTCTTCTGGTGTCACTTCTCGATAAATACTTCCCCAAAAATGTAACTTTCTCCAATCACCTTTTAAATACTATTCATAAAACCCCTTTGAAAGCAGACATCCTCAGGGGGATCCTGTTTTTAACATGAATCTAATAAACTCAAATAACCACCACGGCGGTGAGAGACTTCATGTTTTTTACAGCTGAAATCGAACGCTTGCCTCTTGTGTCTCCTCGTGTTCTGCACTCGTTGGTGACCTCGTAAAGTAACAACACATGCAGTAAATAATCGTGCAGGCGGCCATGATCTGACTTCTACAAACGTTCTTTTTAAAATCGTCTGAAATAAAAACAATACCTGCTCAAGCATAGAGTCCAACATTTAAAACAGGGGCAAGGGCAGGGGAAACTCTCAGGATGTGAAGCAGGATGAGGTCGCACTGATTCCAGGGATGTGAAATATTTGGAAATATTCCAAGAAATGACGTGACAGAGAGAAGAAGTTTGAGTGTGCGTACAGGCGGATTCATTTGTGTTGTGCGCAGGTCAAAGAGGCTGAGCAGCATTGAAAGTTTAAGTAACACGTTTCACAAATCACAGCCTGTTGTTCCTCTTTTAATTTGAAATCCGATAAACATAATCACCACCTTCATCTTGTCGTGTGTCAGGGGCCTGACAGAACGATCTGAAACTGAAAGATGAAGATGCCGCTGCTCTTAAAAGACAGATGATAAATTTAGCTTCCCATATGGCACAGGCATCTGGCATTATCGCAGCGCTCGAGTGCACGGCGGCCGACTCAGCTGAGGAGCCCGCCGCTCAATGACGCCACCGTGCCTCTGTGTTTGAAATGCCAAAGATTATCTGTGGCTCCGTGTCGAGATATGTACCTCATTGATGTAACATTTTACAGATGGTGTAGTAGCAGCACAGAGAGAGAGAGAGAGAGAGAGAGCAAAGCGCCGTAATCTCCTGATGTGTGATGACAGGTAGTCTCAAAGCAAAAAGCCTTTACACGCCGTACCTGCAGCGCCGCTCGGTTTGATGGGAGATCAGTGGAGCTGTCGACTCTGCTAACAGCCAGGGTGTGCAACAAATCCATCGCAAAGGCACAAGAGACAAACACAGCAAACCTCACACGCAGACACATGAAAGCAGGCGGAGAACATGGAGGGAAAACGTCTGGCTCAGGGAAAAAGAACAGCGACTGACACAGGTGCAGGAGCCTGCAAATGCAATTATAGAACAGACAGTTCAGGTTACAGTTTGATCTGATTTTCTGAATCTGAATACACGATCAAATCCCTTTGAATCCCTCACTAATCTACTTAGGTTGAGCTTCGGTTTAGAGGCTGTTTCATGGCACGTTTCAAGGCTCTCGTCACCTTTTCAGGTATGCTTTACAAGTGTCACTTAAGAGATATTTCTGCAGAGGTTTATGGAAATCCTCCGCCTTTAATGGCGTGTAGAGAAAGGTGGAATTAAATCAATGTGATCAGGCACTTTGGGTTTGGTGTCAAAGGATTTCTGCGAGGTTTGAATGGTGTAACAAACACAAATATGCAAACCTGCAGGACATGTTTGTGCACAACCATGAATTGATGAAGTGCACATATAAGAGCACCCAGGTAAGAGTTCGACACCTTGCTTTTTTCTGTCATATTATGCATCATCTTTATTTTTTTGCAGATCTGTTTTAGTATCTGAGCTTCACAGGAAGTACACAATTAACTTTGAAGAGCAGCTCAGGTCACCACTGTAGTAAAATGTAGCATGAAATTAAATAGATTAGTAGATTTGATTCCTAATACTTTCCTATTTTGCAGCTTGATCCTGAATCAAATGAATTATCTGAGCCTAAAGAAAGGTGCATCTTTTAGAATTAATGACGAACAAACAGACGTGTTTAAGTGCGTCCTGAACACTTGAAAGCAAAGAACAAACGTGGAACACACACATTGTCAGGAAATCTCAAGCATCCCTTCTCTGTCGCTCTTTATTTTACACACTAACCAGCCTGTCCCTGCACACACACACACACACGCACACACACTCGGTGACACACAAAAGCGCCGGTATCACTGGTTCAGCGCTGTGAATGATTTGGCTCTCAGCTGAGCCACATCACAGGAGAGGAAGGAGTGCGGCCCTCCATCAAAGAGCTCTTTAAATGAAATCATGTCCTCTGATGATTCAAAGCAAACATTTCCCCGGCACACTCCTCCTGAACGCAGCGTCCTCAGAAGAGCGGGCCTTCAAGTGAGCGAGGACGCGAACGTCTGCACCGCGTCTGAGCTGCTCTCAGTGGGGGCAACGCGTCGGGAGGGGGGGTGGGGTGGGGGTGTGGGGGGGGTTGTAAATGGTGCTGAAATGAAAATGGATCTTGGCTGCTTGCACTCTTTTTTTATTTTGAGGAGTGTGGTTGACTGTGAGCGTGGACCACACAGAAGGTTGACTCTGTGTGTGACAGCTTTATAACCAAACCTGAAGCAAAGAATGAATGCTTTGTGATGGAGAGTGGGAGGACGTTTTGTTTTGTTTCTGTGAACAGACGTGTGCAGAATGTGGACTTCTGAAGGTGTTCTGAAGAACAGTCCTGAGGAGCGTACAGCTAGCACTAAATAAATCGACATGTTGAGATTTATTTTATCCAACCACCAGCGACCAACTCATTCGATTTCTTCTCATGTTTGCATTTCCCAGTTGAAAATGCAGAACACAGTATCACTTTCCAGCGGCACCATCTTTAATCAAACATCCCGTCACTGTGGATTCCTAAGCTCCCACACCCCTCCGTGTCACATGGTTTCCATCAAGCCGGTGTGCTTTGACACGTCTCGTTCCCAACACTGCCTCCTCCAACCTGCTAATCATTTCATTTTCTGCTTGAATATGTCCAAATTAAATTAACCCGGTGTCGAGGTGCAGGCTCCACCTTACACCTCTTGCCTCTCGGAAGGACACTTTTTTTCCCTTTCACCTTCTTCCTTTGAGACACAGATTGTGCAATATGTTGACAGCGCTGACAGGCTCGCTGAGGACGCCTCTTTCATTATGGACGGCCTCGCCTGGTCCTTAAAGGTTATTCACTCCTCTCCGCCTCGACCGCAAAGTGACATGTTAATGGTTAATGTTGCACGCCACACCGTGAAGAGGAGGGAGGGGATACAGACGCAAAAGATGCGGTGTGAAATAATTCCAGACATGTTTGGGAGATCTTGTCGCCTGATGACACCAGCAGGAGAGGAGTGGATGGGTGACATGTGAAGCGTCCTGTCAGAGGTGTCACTCACTCACGCCTGTGATTGGACTTTCTCTTTTAAGTGCATCAGAATGTTTTGTTCCGATGAGGCGGCATGCATGCAGGAAAATGTGTCTGAATCACTTCCTTTCTTTGTCTGTGCAGGAATGAAATCCCAAACCTTGAGAAAAAGGTCATCCTCGACTCCGTTTCTTCAACTTTCACAATAGAGGAAAAAAAAGAGCAAGGCCGCTAAACTTCCTGGTAATAAATGAATGGCTCACATCCACTTTAGAGGAACATCCTTTTCTCATTATTTCGCAATAAATTCAACTGGATGTGGCCTATATTTAGTGTGCTCCTGATCTCGGCCCAGAGATATGCGTCTCCTTACTCATGATTCCTCCCTCGTCTTCGTTTTGGCACCGCTTCGTTTTTGCCCCTAAGACAAATCTTTTGCTAAGTGAAAATGAAAATGTGTCTTCTCCAAATCACGGTATCAGACAGCGGGGGATGTTGGCTTATGCTGCAGATAAGCTTAGGTGGAAGAATGGGGGGGGGGGGGGTATGATACAAAGCAGCATTTGGGTTGATTTCTGAATGATGGCAGCTGCAATTAACTGTTTGCAGCCAACGTAGACAAGTGGAAAAATAAGATCCGAGTGGTGAGGAAACTGGGAAGTCAAAATCCCAACACTTCTTTTTAGATGCAGATGATTCTGAGAAAGAGGAGCAAACAAAAAGACGGACAAAGCCAAGATCTCCTCGTTCCCTTCAGTGTCTCTCACATCACTTTGGTTTTTGTTGAGCGTTGAGGCCCAGCTGACTCATCTCCGCCTCCCCTCCGTCTTCTCAGGAAACTGGTGACATCTACGTCCTCCTCTCTGAGAGGTCACAGCGACCTCGTTTGATCGTCTGCCATCTTTGGGCTTCTCGTATCCGGCCTCCCTGCAGCGTCAACACGCACTGACTCCTGCAGGTGTTTTTCACGATCCCAATGTGCAGCTTTCCTATAACACACAGAAAGCTTTGCAAGGTTATTTTAGTGATAACTTTGAAAAAGAATTACATTTAATTATTTTACGTGTTTTATTCTGTCAACAAATCTCATTTTCATCTCTGATGTCAAAAATATATAAGCCAATGATTTCACACATTTCCCTTCTGTCACTGCCTCAAATATTTAAGTGTTTGTGTACATTAGCTCTTTTGTTTGGGACTACTTCCTGTAGCGTATTAATCCACTTGTGCCTCTCTGCCTCTAAAGACTCATGATGTCCCCATCTAAAAAATAGTAAGTCCCCATTAAGACAAATATTTTTTAAACTGCTGGCAAAATTAAAAAAAAATTTTTTTTTTTGTTTTGAATTTTGCCCACGGTGTATTTTTCTGACAGACAGTTGATCCATTGCTTTGGACTATTTCCTGCAGCGTATTCATCCGCATGTCGTGATCTGTCTCCGTCACCACCTGAAGACTACACTTGTGTCCAGAATGGAGGGCATATCTCCAGGACTATTTTCTGTGGCGTATTAACCCACAGCAGGATGGTGTGTGTGGGATGTATCTTCTGTAAACTCACTTTTGATTTCATGGCGATGAAGGAAGTGCACTGGAACAGTCTGGATGTTTAATGTGTGTGCTGAAAGTGAGAAAGAAGTGGAGAATAAGCATGCGTATGCTTCAAATCAAAACACATTCATAAAGTCAATTGAAACCACTCGCAGCGGTCATTTAGTTTATTTGAATCTGTGAGGGATCTATGATTTCACTGCAAGAGACATTTTTTGGATATTTATTTTTTCTACCAGCTCTCTGTGTCATCGAGCTTTAAAAAACTTCCAGAGCGGAAAATGCTCTCAAACTGCCTCGCCGCCATTAAAAGGCTAATGAACTTGTTTTTATGGGTTAGGAACTCTTTAAAGGAGGGTGAGGCGGGATTCACTGCACATTTTACTGACTGACAGTGATGACGTGTGCAGAGCAAAAAAAAACAAAAAACGCTCCATCACGTCTAACGCATCACTCGGCCTGCTGATATTTGATTTTGATTAAAAAGCCAAAATGAAGAGAGAAGAGGAAAGAGAGTGATGTCCCTGCTGAGACACAAAAACAATCTTCCACGAGAGAAGTCCAAAACAATATTTAGTTCCCACAGCATTGATTCATCCTGTTATACATCAGAAAGTTGTCATCAACATTTCCGAGATATAAATCAGTGCCAGGATCAGAGAGCAGAGGAGGAGTGGCTTAGGAGCGGAGCACTCTTAAATCTAACAGAATCTAACACTTGAATCGTGGTCGTTCTGGCAGCCTGGGGGCACGGCGGCGGGCTCCAGGCGTCAAGGCGCCACCTCAAATTCTCTGCTGTG
>NC_136713.1:5613508-5669837 GCF_947650265.1 Symphodus melops
GTTGTCTGTTTTTTAGAGTAGAATCCACTCCAACATAGAGCTGCATTTCTTAGAAGCAGATTGCACAGATTCTTCTTGCAGTAGCTTCTAGTTCAGTTGACGTGCAAACTGAAGGCGGTCAGAAATGTTCAGTCTGTATGAAATCGTGTTTACCTCACCAGGAGTAGTCATGTTTTAGGTTTCTGAGTGGTATTATTTTGTCACCAAACGTCTTGATACTCATCCAGAGAGCAGCGACAGATCTGCTCTCTTTCAGAGGAATAAAAAAAAAAAAAAAACATCACATGCTGATGTATTTCCACTGAGAATTCCCTGAGAGGACGCTCCATTCTTGCGGGAACTCCGAACATTCCCGGGGGATTTGTTGTGTGAAATACGCCCTGCTTCGTCCTCATGTTCCCTCTGGGCTCCGAGCAGGAAGTCACTTTGAGCACAGAGACGTGCTCGCTTGTTTGTATGTGTTTAAGCGTGCAAACACACACACACACACACACACACACACACACACACACACATATGCAATCAATCATGTACATACTGTAACACACACATGCATGCATTCAGAAATCAAAACACACATGCTTTCTGGCGGGATGTGAGAGAATGCAGATGTCGAAAAGAGAACAGACCAGTAACAATAGACACAACATTGTTTTAACATATTTCTGCCTCCACCAATGACGAAAATATTTAGCTTTCCTATCTTCAAAAACATTGAGAAACGTGTTATTACTAAAAACCGAATGCAACATGAGCTTGAACGTCACTCATCTCACGGAGGAGTTTGATTGTTGAGCTCAGGACTTTGGACTTGGTAGCGCTGATTCAAAAGCGTAAAAAGGTTCTCTTGCCAAAGTGGAAACAAAACTAAATAATTAAGAACTCTTCCATTTTGTCAAAGGAAACACAAGGTGTGTGCCGCCTGCACGTTACACTCACAGGTCCCCTTTTTAGCTGCAAAGTAAACTATTTAGGGTAACATATCTGCACGCTCTTTCCTTTGATTAGTGACTCTTTGAAATGGTATAACACTGTGATTATGTGAAAGGCTCGGCGAGCATGTGGTTGGAGCGGAATATTTTCTCTGAGACACAGGGGAAAGGAAGAAAATGAGAGAGAGAGAGAGAGAGAGAGAGATAAAGTCAGGGGAAGGAGGAGGACTATTACAAGAAGAGAGCAAGCCCTCTTTGTACAGACATCGCGACGCCAGATGGCTTCTTCTAATAAATATTCAACCTTAACTCAGTTCCCATGTAACTTCTCTTTCTCTCTGCCTCTCGTTTTTGTACGGCTGCCAGCACACCCACACGTTTCTGGGCCAGCGAAATGATTACAGTAAAGCAAACAAAAAGAAAAAAAAGAAAAAGGAGGGGAGGGCTGGGGGTGTTTGAGAGAGGAAACGGGCCGACAGGGTCCTGTATACAGAGAGATAGGGTCGTAGTGTGTGCTGAAAGCCGACCATTTTTTTGTTTTTTGGGTGTGGGGAGGCGGGGGTCAGTGTTGTAGAGGGAGAGAAAGAAGAAGTGAGAGAAGGTAGGAGGAGGGGTCGGGTGGGGGGGGGGGGGGGGTCCTCTGTGGTTGGAGTTGGTGCGATTGTTGGAGACGGAGCAGAGAAAGAGTCTGTTCTCAGGCTTGATTGTTTACCTTGTGGGGAGAAGCTTTTCCAGTGTCCTCTGAAGAGGACCACGATGGTGCCGCCGCGTTGTATGATAACAGCGAGCCCGAATTCCTCTGTGGTGCTTTAAAAAAAAAAAAGTCCTGCGTCACCGTCACATTTGATTTCTAAGACGTTATATTTTTAGATGCTGTTCAGAGGAAAACCGTGACCAGTATAATAACGGGGCCACTTTGGAGGACTGAAGCTGAAAAACAACGAGCCTCTGTCCCCGTCTCATACTGGACAGAAAGATAGTGAAGAAGTGCAAGAGATTAAGTGTTCTGTAATCGTAACATTACTCTGCAAATCAAACATCTGAAATGGCGCCTGCATGTCTTTTACTGATCAATCATTTTGCACCATACATCAGTTGTTCCCAGGGTGGAGGCCAGGACTGAGTTTTTCCTGCACAATGAATACACGACATCTTTCAGTGGGTTGAATAAACCGGACTTTATCTTTCTGTTCGCTAGCAAAACAACTTCTCCTACTTCCTTCTTCTCAAACTTTACTGACAAGTGTTCTGTCCCATTTCTAACACGTACAGTGCGAGCGCTCAGGTCACGCACAGTGTGGCCGTGTTCTTGGGGAGATGACGCTTTAAATGATTCCACCACGTTTGCACAATCGTTCAGAGAATGCCTGGAAACATCACAGAGAAAAAGTGAAGACATGTTTTATTACACGAAAAGAAGCAGCCGCCTGCTTTAATTCTCAAACCCAGGTGATCTCCTCCAGCTGAAGCAGCTTTACCCACAATCCCTCACTGTTGACCGAGCGCAGGTCCCCTCCCCTTCCCTCTCTCTCTCTCCGCCATCCTTTGTGTTTCCCTTCCCCTGTGGAAAGTGAGGTGAAAACCTGCAGCAGAGAGCAAATAAAGTGGAATTAGAAAGGGAATTCTTCAGGCCCGTACGCCTAGCAACGGGCCTCATCACCATCTGTTCACCTCGACCGGCCTCGGTGATCCTCCATCACCTGCGAGACGGAGAAACAGCCTGACAACTGCCTTCATTTGAGCTTTTTTTGTCGACGCAAGATAAAGTGTCCTTATTAAAACCCCCCGCCTCAACCATCACACATCACACCCTGCGTCACCCCCGTGTTTTATACGAATATTCATCGAGCAATATTGCGAGATTAGTCTGCGGAGAATTTGACAAATACGAGCGTCTTTCGCAGGAAAATATTTTGGCACGTTCTGCTTGATGTGAAAATGATTGCATTAAGAAGCGACGCCATTTTTTTTTTCTCCTTTTCTCACTGAAGGAAAGTGAAGGTGTCGCTGCTAGAAAAAAAGAATACGAGTATAATTTCTCCTTTTGGTGACAGACAAGTTGGAATGTGTCGTCAGCTCCTCGCTGAAGAACGACCTTGTAATCACTTGACATGGCGATCCGGCTCACGAGGTGTGCGTCCTCCACAGCCTTAATTCTTTTCAACAAGAATCATTACTTAATCTCTGCCTCCAAACAGCTCTCTCTCCCGACAGCGTCAGCTCATATTGAGGCTGTAATCACTAGACCAAGGCCGCCGTGGCTGCTGCTGCCGCCGCCGCCTCGTCCCCATGGTGCTATCATGGGAACAGGCGAGAGCAGGGCTTATCTCTCAGCGCGCGGATATGACAGGAGAGGAAGAGGGGGACTTTACCGAGAGCTTTGTCCCATATCCTGATTGTGTTCACGCTCCCTCGGCCTGCCGGGGTGAATATCTACCTGAAACCAAACCAAACAGGTCGGCGTGGAGAGAGAGAGAGGAGGGGTCTGGATAAACTCAACTTCCTCACGGACAAAGAGGAAGTGGGGGGAAAAAAACATTTGAGGCCAGATAATGCCCGCGCTGAGCCCCATTAGGATCGAGGTATTATCCCCTGGTTGACTTTGGCGATGAGAAAATGTGTCCTCCCCCCTCCCTCGCTCTGCTGTCTCCCACTCATAACAGACCTGTTGGCCATCGAGGTTTATCAAGCTCACAAATCTAAACAGGACAGGGGCCCTGACCGGGAGAGGGCCTTGTACACAGGAAGGACCCTAATTCTCTCTGGATTAGGGAGCAAGTTACAATTTAGACAGCTGCTTGCTTGTAAAAGCCCCGTTCACCAGGTTATTACTGACAGTTATAGCGTTAGGGAGTACTTAAAATACTTCCTTTTTCATCACGACGAGTCCTGCATGTTCAGCTGTTAGAAAAGCAGCTTTATGTTATGTACTTCCACTCAAATAGGAATGTCCTGATACCTTGTTTTCCTGATCTGATGATTCAATCAGAGACTGTGCACTGTATGCCAACACAGCGTGTAAACAGCAGCCTGTGCACGCCGTCTTCTTCATCTGAACCTTTCTGCTTGTTTATGCTGTGATAACCTGAGAACATGTGGGACGATGGTGATGTGCAGGACGAGGGGCGTGTGGTTTTCACGGCTTTGTGCTTCAGTGTTTACCTGTAGCTTGTTTCGATTGTCATCATCCTCTTCATCATATCACATGGTATCGCTCCTGTTACTGTGGAACTGTTTAAGAAGACGGAGAAGGAAGCCTCGGAGGTTTGCGTGCTGTGAGTCGTCTCCTCTGACACCAGCCTGCAGAACTTGAACCTGAAACCAGGATCATAAACTTGTTGGTTTCTTAGACAGCTTCCCTTCACTCACTAATCTTCTTTTTTTTTTTTTTTTTTTACCAATTTTTAAAAAAGGTCATCAGTTCATGGTCAGACATTTATTAGAGTGATACTTAGTGTTACAAAAAAGACATATTTTCAGGATGCATCGTAATGTGGTGTCAAAATGTAGAAAGTGCAGAAACAGATGTCACTCAGTTATTCCTTCCACGCATGCTACGTGATCCTTGTTTTGTTAAAAAAAAGTCCTTTGAGCAAACCAGCGAGGAGCCGGTGATTAAAAAGACGCTGCTGGCTGGAAGGTCATGAGTCTGATGGTCGTGAGTGCCCTCAAGCTGAAGGATGCTTCAGCGAGTCTGTGAACCGCTGCGTGAAGCATCATTGTCTGCTGTGTGTGTGTGGGGGGGGAGAGCGTGATTGTGACTGCGTGTGAGAGTGTGTCGGTGTGTGTGTTTGTGGTGAGTGTGAGGCAAAGTAAACCAGGTACTTAGCTCCCTGAAGACAGAAATGAGAACTGGGAAGAATGGGAATGCGTCCGCTGCTCAGGAGCTTTTTCCCAGATAATCTCACAGGCAGGTAAACATGTTTCCATCCAAGATCAATCAAAGCACACAGATGTTTCCATGTAATAAACATGGAGGAGCTGCTGCTGATTTCAGGTGGTGTCATTGTATTAATGAGCGTCAACCTGAATGATTAACCTTGGTGGCGTGTTGCTGAGGATTGCAGCAGTCACTTTGTAATCTGGGAGGCGGGACCGAACACAGAATCCCGGTGTTGTATCAGCGGTAAGGGAGGGGAACTCCTCCTTTAACGTCAAGGTGCGCAGGCTTTGACGGCTCAGTTCATTCCTAATCTGTTGGCGCGTCGCTGCCAACACGGACGGAGATGTGTTGAGTGGTGGTGGGGTGACTTCTAAGAGATTTCCTGAAGGCATGCAAAACACACTCAAGACTGGTTTGTGTTGCTGATCCAAATCAGGTTTTCCCTCTCACACATCTCGCCTCACAGCTTCATACGAGCGACTTCTTTCACTTGATTAATTCTGCTGTAAATTGGTGGTAATGTGTGACTATCTCAAGAGGACAATTGCACGGCGGGAAAAAGCTGCCAACCGCAGCAGTGTGTACACAAGTTGAGGCATTAAGTTGAGTTGAAGGAAATTAATATTGTTTTTAACTTTTTTTTTTTTTTTTTAAGGCTTTGCTGCTGTAACTGGCTCTGTCGCTTTTAGAAGAAAAACACTTTCTTTGCATTGGTGGAAAGTTTCTTAAGTCCTGTATAATTCACCATTTGAAGATACTTTACTGGACTACTTTCTTTATGAGCGTCGACAGTGTGATTTATTGTGGCCAGCAGTTTAAATGAGCTTCACCTCCAGCAGCCTCAGCATCACAGAGGATGACTTTTAGCCTTAAGTTAATGCATGTTTTATGAGCAGTTTACATTCTACAAGTCATATCTTTATTAATAGTTACAAACCTATTTACTTACGCTTCATAGATTATTCATGACCATTAATAAAGAGTTCTTTTGGGTCGCCAGGTGGAGAGAAATTAGTAAGGGATTTGTTTCCAGTCGGCTCTCTGATTAAAGGGATGGTCTGTTTTTTTACGTGGGGTTGTATGACTTAGTCGTCCACAGTACGTGTATGACCCAGAGGAGATGTCGGTCAGCGGGGTCCCTTCATCGAGACGCCGGTCAGAGTGTCGACACAGGAGCTAGCCTGTAGTACTTCAGACGGCATCTGTTGTACCAGTAATTTAAATTCTTTCAAGAAAGTTCCACCTAAAATCCATCACCAAAACCTCTCCGCTCATATTTTGCAGATAATATCTACCCAGATTTACAAAGACGGAGAAACTGCATCATCTCTGACCTCAGCAGAATTACATGTAAACACGACACGCTTCACTCAGTGTGCTGCTTATTTCTGCTCTTTGTCATTTTCACTGCACAATCTTTAATTGGCGTTCATGTTCTCCTCTTAACCTCTTTGTCAGCTTGAAATGCAGCACTTGGCCTATTTACCACATTACAACATCAGGGATGGGTCTTTGTCCTCTGTGAAGTACAATAACCTTTGTATGAACCATCATGCATTGCAGAGGTCGTGCTTAATGCTACGTGGTTAGCGGTAGCTTGTTAGCGGCCTGATCCAGTTAGAGCTGCAACAAAGCTGCACACATTTCCCAAAGAAGAGGAATTACAACCATAATCGTTCTTGTCATTTGCACAGCAATTTTACTCCTGAATGCCTCGTTTTAGGGAGGAATTAATGGTAAAAAAAAAAATGGTATGAGCTTCAGGTGCCGAGGAGTTCACCCCTTTCACACTCATCCCTGCCTGCAGCCGTGTGACGCTCTCTCACTCTCCCCCTCGCTTTCTTATTATCAGTTAATAATTCTTTCTCATTCAAGCAAATTAGAGAAACTTGACTGTGTTAGAGCGAGTCCAGCACGGAGCTGCAGGCAGAGAGGAGGCTAAATGGCAGAAATTCCCCCCAGAGCAAAGAGCGCATGAAGCACAACATTGTGTCCACCACAAAAGCCGCTCTGTAGTTTTGATCCCCTCTAATTTAATTAGCCCAAGAGGTAGTGCATTAATTTGCCAGGAATTCTTCTGATGCAGAAAGCCGCCCCCGGTGCACGGAGGGAGCGAGGGGAAGAAGGAGAAGAAACCTCCTTATTGCTTTTGTGCCGCCGAAGACGGGGACATTTTCTTCCATCTTGCATGCCACGGTGCAAAGAGCTTTGATTGCATTGATCTCTATCAGCGCTTGTGTGTAATTCTGGGGACTTTTCCCCGCCATTACAAAGCACAGCTCATCATGTTGTAATGTTATTCCTTCTCTAATAGTCAGAGGATGGAGTCTTTCTCCATCCTCTGGCAACTAACATGAAAGAGTGCAGCTTTCTGAGGGAATTAAAGAGCAACTGCATCCAATAACACAACTCTGCTCATGTTCCATCATCTTTTGAAGAAACCATTTATGTCCATCTGCACCTGAAATGGGTCTTTGTTTCAAGAGATACAGAAAATCAAAGTCGTCAAATCAACGTTGTCTAAAGTGATGAAAAACATGTAGAAATCCCTTTAAGGCCGCAGATGAAGCACTTCCTCTTTAGTTTCTGTTTTGATTTTTTTGTTTTTCAAATACTCCATCTTAGATCATGCTCGCCACAGTTGTCACGGGAGAGGAAGCGTTTCATTTAGGTGAACAATCACTTTCACAGTAATCTTCATTTAGAGAAGAAGAAGAAGAGAACAACATGATTTCATTAATTATCACACAATGTTCTTGATAAGTGAAGATCGGGGCTTTTTGATAATCTACCATTTCTCTTAAAGCCCCGGCACACGGCTCCTTTGATAATCTTTCATCTCGAGACACTCTCTCATGTGATTGTACTAAATTGAAGAGGCCTACACCACAGTCATTAAAGAATCACTTCTCATTTTTATAATTAGAGGGCTTCCAGTGGTCGGCTGAGAAAGATACCGGCCTGAAGCTCGTCACTTTACATACTGATATGGAGAAAATACATCTGTCCTTTAGCACATCCTGAAGGGAGCTTCCTCGTCCTCTCACAGATATTCTGCCTTCTCTTGACCTGCAGGTGATATGAGAATACCTGGGCCTGGGTTTCATCATGGTAGGCGCGTTAAAGCCCAGATTGGATTTTTCTCAGCTGCTATCGTTTCAGAAATGCATCTAAAATTAAAAAATTAAAAGATTTGAAGAGGAAGAGGAATTCATCTATTTCCTCCTTATTTTAATGACATGAAACACATTTAATCAGACACAATGAAAAGGCCTTTTATTTTTTATTTTTCTTTCTTAACATTAGAAGCTGTGTTAGAGATGTAAGGGCAGTCTGAAATGTTCTCTACATATATTTAATTGGATGTAGAGAGAAATAAAACATTTTGCACCTGCTCACCTAAAAGTTGTTTCAGGCCTTTACATGGCGCCCTAATCCTCCTCATTCATTAAATATCAACATGCAGCATTAAAGAGAAACTTCCACTTGAAACTTCCCACTCTGTCACACTTGAAGGTATGCCTCTACTTTGCAGAGAAAGTGCAACATGTAGGCCTTCTAGCGATCCCCTTTCAGACTTGATCTATAATTCAGAGACTATCACAACCGCCGGACTCAGAACTCAGGTTAAGCAGCGAGCGTTGCATTTGTTTTGCCGCGGGCAACCTTGTTTTCCCTCCTTCCCCGAGGCAGAAATCGCTGCTGTGATGTGTCCCCCTTTTTGTCCGCCGTGCGTCCTTAGGTACATTTTCACCGCGGAGAGGTAAAAGCATGGGTGAGATGTTCTCTACTCAGTGCAGGAGCTCGGCGGGATAAATAATTCACTGGAGCATGTTTGAACAGGTACGGAAATAATCCTTGAGCAAAGTGAGAGTGGATTTATACCCTCCTTCTCCTCCTCTCTATTTCTCTCTTTCCAACAGCTCTGAAGTGCACAGAGGTCTCTAAACATATCAACGGGGCCCGATGAAATATTAAAGGTTATTGGTTAGCGTGAGAGTGTGCTGCTCCAGTGTCTCCTGCGCCGAGCAGGTAAACTTCCCTCTCGGAGTAGACAGGTTGAGATATCTGACACTGGTGAATATTACATGGAGGCGTGTGCTATCCAAAGAGCAGGTGAGCAGACACACAGGCTCTCTTTCACTCATTCCCTTCAGGTCACATTTAGATGTGACGGCAGACGTCTCTACATCCAACGGTGGAGAACCACTGATTTAGAGTTTCTGAGTGGATGCAAATAAATTGGATCTGCACACATTCATATGTTATTGTATCTCAGAAGAATGGGCGGGGAAAACCTCAGAGAAACTTGCACAACATTCATTAGAACTGCATGCTTAGACTTCCATAAAAAAACACGTTAGAACAGATGCTCAGAGATTTGACAGAAAGTAAAAACATAAGGACATTGATGATGAAATTGAAACCTTTATAGTTTGAACATCTTTCCAAACCCTCCATGCACGCTCACGAGAACGCACACACACAATTTGCACAATTCAACTCCTTGAATGCCACGACCGTAGCATTTTCTGCAGACTCTGCTGTTCCAGGTAATCTGCTCACTGGAGCCGTTTAACAATGACAGGTGTCGTATCAAGGTGTGATTTCTTGTACCAGACTGTTTGCTGCAGGGCTTCTCTCTGCAGCTCAGGTTAAAGGAAACAGACTGCTAACTGCTCAGAAGTCTTTTGAAACTGTCAGACTGAGATGTGAGGCTTGACTCATCATAGCAGCAGCCCTAACAACAACACATTTATTGATACAAACACAAACAGTCACAGCTAAATGGAACAACATTAACACTCCTGTGTTCATGCATTAGGAGACTTTCAGTACACGTGATAGTTTGCAGATATCTGCTGCGACACGCCGTCACTCTCTGAACTTATTGATTGAAGTGATGATTTCCTCTCTCTCTCTTCATGAAGCAGGTCTTTGGAGCTAAAAGCTTTTTCTTTGAATCTAGCTGTGAGGGTTTGTGTAAGGCTTGGAGATGTCAGAAGCAGTGATGGAATCAAAGGTTTGACTGGTAAAGAAAAGTAAAGTTTCCCTGAAAACGTCTTCAGTGTTGTTTTTAGTGTCACTGTGGCTCCACGTGGGTGATGAAGAGAAGAGAGCTCTTCAGAGTCAGACCACCTCGTTGTCACCTCTGCTATCTGGGCTCACATGCAGGCCACCGTATCTACAGAGTATCACTTTGTCAAGTATGTGACATCAATGTCGAGCCTTCCTTCTGTACATAGTAAACATGAGCTGAGTGTATCATGTCCCAGGAAAGTGAGTAATCGTGACCATAGAAATAGAGAGGAGGACCAAACTCCTCTCTGTTTCTGCCCCCAGCGTCTCACAGACCCCGGGACAGGACGAGAGGGAGGGGGGCGGGGGGAGGAGGGAGCAGCGCCGTGGTGGCCGCAGGCTGGAGGGGTGAGACAGAGGGGAGGGCGGGTGAGGGGATAATTAAGCGAGCACGGTGACAGCTGCAGCAGGTCCCGAGCAAAAAAAAAAAGGCCCGAGCTTCACTGAGCTGAATTAATGACATCAGTGGAGCCCGGCAGCGCCGCCACGGCCGCCGCTAACATTCGATCATTAATTATTAGCCTTTTGACAGAGCCGGGCTGCGTGAACCCTCACCCGCCCGACGGCGAGGCCTCACCTGTACCACACAAACATGCTCATGCAGACATTCAAACCTCATCTGTGACGACTTTTTCTTTGTCTGTTTTTAGATTTCTTACCTGCATCCTTTTATGTGTTCATCTCTTTCTAATACCTAAATCAACCTGGTTGTATCCATGTTGTTCGTCCCACACTTTAATCACTACAACATGTGAAATCTCTCTGCCAGCCTGTCACTTCCTGATGCATCCTCATCCTGCAAGATGCATGCTGGGATTTCACTCTCACTCACCTGCTGGTGTAATTACACAAATGACATAATTGACTCAAATCACTCATAAAGCCTTGTGTGTTATTTTCCAAAGGAGATGTAAGGATCACACACCTGACAGAGCTGACTGTTGGAGCTCTTCCTGTGCTCGGTTTCTGGGAGGATGGAAGCTTCTTCTTTTTTTGTCCTGATGCTGTTTAGAGTCCAGGTGTGCTGGTTTCGATCAGCTATAAAGTGTGTCACATTTACGCTGTAGGCTGCAGCAGTAAGTTCCCCTTCAGTTCAAATACGTTTTAGCCATTTGAAATAAGTGTAAAGGTAATAATTGATGATTGTTTTGTTTCTTTCGGCCTTGCAGATGCTCACACAATCTGCTTCAACGACGTAGATCTCTGCACACTCCTTTGTTAACGGGATGTTTTGCAGTCTCAACGCAAAGTTCAGACTTCAGTCTTTGATGTTGAACATGGTTGGAGGATTCCTCTGTTTGTGCAGCGTGTTGAGAGAGATGCCTTTATTGCATTGCAGGACATTTTAGTTTTGTTTTATTGAATTTGATTGAAATTAAAAACCACAACAGCCTCATCGTCAGTTAAAGTAACTGTCATGACCTCGAGGTCAAACACATTTGATGCATGTGAAGCACTGAAGAAAAATCACCAATGTAGGCACTGTTTAACTCAAGTGAAAGAGATGTCTTTGCTCTCTGCAGCTTGTAAAAATGAGAAATGTCACAAACTGAAACATGAACAAGGAGCCTCTTGATACCACAAACATATCGTTAATATGTTGTGGTATATATGTCGTTAAAATCTCAACTCTGAGATGAATTTTGTGTTTTTCACTTTCAACAATTTTGTCTTTGTTTTTCAGAATCTAGGGAAGTTTATAGTTTAAAATGACTGCAAAGAATACTACCACATTTAGCAAAACTCTCAGCGCTCCCTGGCAGACTTCTTTCTCCTGCAGAGTGTTCAGAGTTTAACAGCTCTGCACTGCAGCATCTTTGGAGCCATTTCACTGAGTTAAAAGACCAGAAAGAGGAGAAACGTTTTGACTGGCTGCTTCACACTCTGCATCCGAGTTCGCCCCTCCACTACGTGAGAGGTCTGTTTCATCATTCCCTGAGGTCCCCCCCGTGCATCCTCCGTGCTCCTCTTCCTCCGTACCTAGCTCTGATCTGAAGGCAGGCCTGGTGCGCGGCGGATGAGGTAACACCGGGAAATCTCAACATGGAGCCGCTTACATCAACCCGCCCGTTCAGATGAGCTGCCAGACCATCGCTGCTAATCAGAATTTCTGCTCTCCTAATTGACCTCCCCGATTGAATAAAAATTAAATAAAATTAAAAAAGAGAACGAAGACGCTGGTGCGGATCCACGGCAGGAAGGCCTGGCTCACGCTCAAAGCTCGCAATTAGGAGTAAGCGAGGACAGGCCGTGCGCTGATTTAGGTGAGGGCGTCTTGAGTCTGCAGAAGACCAGAGCGTGCCAAGGAAGCCTGTGAGGGAGACGCTCAGAGGGGTCCTTTTAAAGATCGAAGCCCTGGCAGGAAGCGAGGGGGTTTGATTGCTCTCCAACGAGTTTAGAGATCTGGCATGGTGAAAATGATCGCGTCACAACCTCTGCAGAGAAGACACAGGTAGCAGTTTAGCACACTACTCCTTCAAAGTTCAATAAGTCGAGCTTTATTCATGCAAAACGTCTCTGCACTGGAGTCATCGCTTCACAGTGCAGGGGGAACTCCAACCCTTTTTCCACATAAAGAGTCTGTTTTTGAGTAAAGTGTAACATCTTCTGAAGCCAAAGAGGGACTTTTCCAGGTCGTAAAAGCCATCAAATAATGTCATCAGGGTTGTATTATACTTTATGACAGAAGTCATGGTCAGGTTCAGATTTAAGCCAGGCTTGGACCTTTTCCAGTGTGACACATAAACACACTGCGTGTCCACAAGCAGTCACGTGGAGGTAGCAGGCTGCGTTCTCTTCCAGCACAATGTCCGACCAATCTCCTGCTCTGACCTGTGCAGAGACCCTCCTCCTCACTCAACGTGTTCATCTACCTTGAGCTATATTTACCCCGATCACAAAGAGACTCACTTAAGACTGCACTCTCTCTATTGAGTCTCCTCACAAACGCCTCGCAGCCGACGTGCACAATGAGAGCATTCAGTGTAACGAATGGCGAGATGTGTGCACAGTGTAATGGCCCGCGGGCTCTAATTGCGCCGATTGATTCGAGTTGCCGACTCAGAGCATGGAAATTTTTATCGGAGGAAACCATCTTGAGGGAGAGGCCAATGATGACATTTATTTTTCACAGTTAACATCGTTGCCCCCCTCCTCCTACTCGCCGAGTTTACATTAGAGATGGAGATCACGAGATGTGCTGACTGTATGTAGAGCTCCTTTCAAAGCACTTTAGATGCTATACAATTGATACGGCCATTAATGCATGGAAAGGGAGCCATTCCGGCGTGACTCTTGATGTGTCTGCATTTCACTGCCACGTTTTTCTCTTTATTTCTAAGGAGCTTCTATAGAAAGCCTGCTCTGTTCCACAGCATTAGTAATTATCACGAGGATGCCTCCTAGAAAAAAAGCAGCGTCTTTACTCGTCAGAGAACAGAGACGTCAATTCAGGCCCCTGTTAGCGCCCGGATTGGAATTAAAAACATCCTTCACAGGTCGTCTCTTTGTACCCAGCCGTGCTGCAGCAGAGCAGCAGGTTCGAGAAAACTTCAATTATTTTCCATTAACGTGGATACAATTGATCTAAACATGTGGCGACTGGGCCAATAAGAGTACCTTAAAAGGAGACGGTTTAAGGGAGTGAAGTTGCACAGGCTGAGCTCCCCTATGGATCAGCCTGCTGGATCTATACAAGCCACGGGCCCTCCTGCCTCAACCTGATTGAATAGCACGCAGAGGGCCTGTGGAGAGACTCTGGTAACCGTATGCCATTGTCCAGATGCTCACCTACAGTCACAAAGGGGGGCTGAAGAGAGTGCAGGAGGGGGAGGTGGCTCCAAGGAGGGCAGATGAGCTTGTTGTTGACAGACTGCCAATTCAGATCTTCAGAAGGGGAGCCAAATGTTTGGAGAAGTTGATTTTTAAAACTGCTAATTATTATTAGCGCAGCACTTTAAGTTGGCTCACATTGAACTTTTTAACCTTTCAGATATTTTTGTTGCAGGTGCATGTTTGTATTCAAGTATTTCCTGGTGCAACTTTATAAACGGACATATAGAACTGTTGCAGGTTTTCCTTTAGACAGGGCTGCTTTTGAAGTAGGAATCGTCCATCCACACGCACAAACACACACACACACACACTCGTGATGAAAAGTAAGCATCTGTGTTTAGCGTGAAGTAGCACAAATCAAGTCAAACATCGACCTTTTGCATGTCTCTCTCAACAACCAGCATTTTGTAGTATAAAAGTGATGCATAATTTCTCAGTGAAAGGCGTCAATGTGTAAACATATTCATGGAACACCTGATCTTCGACTCTTTCATGTCACCTACGTCTGTCTGCTCATGTGTGCTTTGAAAAATATGAAAGGAGGAGGAATCAGACATCAAAAAGTTGACTATGACAAACGATAATCGCTGGGAAAGAGGTGTTGTTGTTGTTGTTGTGGAAACAGGTTTACTCCGACACCTTTCCAGATGAACAGAGGGGGCAGAAAACCCAGGCGTGTAATTCCACAGCTCGCCGAATTCCTGGTCATCCCACCTTCAAAACGTAAACATCACGCCGTCTCCAATCGCGTTAAGATGCGGAGCCATCGGTGTTGCTTTTCAAAGGGCCACAACTGGAGTCGACGCCAGCAAAGGCTCCTCGCACAAAGGCTCGTTTTTTTAGTGTCTCATCTCGCCCCGGAGCTGTTTGCCAATCTCTCTCTGAATGCACCCTTCACTGGCTCGAGCACCTTGAGGTGTGCTCGTCTCTAATCATTATTTGATGACAGGAATCTGCAGGCAAAGAGGAAAAAAAAGAACAGGAGACACGCAGTTCCTTAGCAACGGGCGCCGGTAGTCCAAACAATTTCATTAAAGCGTGGCACCTCTTAGCAGGTGGGTGAGTGTTAGAGGAGATAAACATTCATGAGCAGATTGGCTGCGGTATTTGCCAACATCACAATTGATGATATCAATTTGTTTGCGAAGCAGCTCAAATATTGTAAGTGGATTAAGCAAAGGTGTCGGGGATGGTGAAAGAGTGTATCACGATGTCTTTTTTTTCCATTTAATTGATGTTGTGCAAATGCAGAAAAATATGATTTCAGTTTTTGTTTTGAAGAGAATTCTAATTCCGTTAATCCGCAAAGCAGAAAACACACACTATATACACGTATAATACAGGAAGAGCAGGATCAATGAAGGGCAATTCACTCTCATTTCTCACCTGTGCACACACATTAACTTCACCCATGATTTATCGTTCACGTTTAGCTAAATTATGTCAAAGAATAAAACGTGACGAAAACGCCTAAATACAGTATACTCGCATTAACGAGTACGATTAACCGTGGCCTAACAGCTGTCTACTTTATGGAGTGAAACCTCACTCCTATTACCTCGATGTTCCAGTGAATGCAGCTTGATACAGTAACAGATCTGAAGCAGCTTTAGATCAACTCAAAGTGTTTTTAAAAACATGACGTCATCCAAATGTTGTCGTTTTTTTGTTGAAAAATGTTTTGCAGCAAGAACACATTTTCTGACTAGCATATGTTTTTTCATTTTATTTCTTTGTTTAAATGACTGTACGATTAGCAGAAGGAAAACCAATGGTGACACCAACTCCTGAGATGGTTCCTCAGAGAAATACTGTATTTTTAGTCAGTTTCAGTGTCATGCTGACTACTGTAGAATAAAAACCATACGAGGGAAGCATCAGTATTCACAGTTTATTGACATTTTTGACTAGACTGCTAGAATCACCAACCAATAACTAACAAGGCTTGATCTTGAAAAGGCTGAATTATTCCAACTAATGATGAGTAGCATTTCCTTCAAACACAACTTCGAGCATGCTGCTGACACTTTGAGTACTCCTTCCTCACAAACCTTTTAACATGTGCAGTGTAAATGGCAGAAAGCTGACATTTCTTTTTCCGCTCTCTGAGATGTTTGACGTCTCCTGAAGGTGTAACCAATGAGCCGGCTGCACCTTGAACCTGTCAGGAGAAGGTACAATTTAACCAATACACCTGAGGAATTCCTCAAAATAATTAACTTTTGTCTGCGGGGAAGGTTCATCCACTCCAACCTTTACACATTCAATGAACAGGTGAGTTCCACCTGGCCTCCCAAAGGTAACTGAAGCCAGACTTTGTCCCTGCTGTTAACAGGTAATGCACAATCATTGACAACAACAACAAAAAAACAGTTCTGAGAGCAGCCAGGTGTTACGTTGTTTTCCACACATGTCGCCATTTAAAGAAATAAAGAGAAGATTCTGTTTTTAGAATGACATTGGTCCATTTAGAAGAAATTGTTTAGAATAAATGCAAAAATATAGAACAATGCGGGGTCATGACATGCTTGTATTTTTCAAGGATTCGTACAATATCTACAAAATAGAGAAATTGATCTTTGGGGGACACCATTTTCAGACAAAACAGACGACGTTCAACATGCAAAATCCAAAATTTGTTTTATACCACTCACCGTACCATGACCCAAATGTCTGTGTTGTAATTCATCAGATCTGCTCACTCTGTTATTTATGAATCTTGAAACTCCTTTTAACAGATTATAAAACCAAATATCCCCAGACATTGTTGAAATGCAGTCTTACCTATTGGCTGAATTTCACCTGTCCATGTGTTGGTCAACACGATCTCAACAATTGGACATAAAACAGAGCCGTCAACACGATTTAAAAAAAGAAAACAACATTTGTTGTTAAAATAAATTGGACATACAACTGATAAAATACTGTATTTTTCTGATCTCTTTATCAGCAACATGAAATACATGGACGGTTTGTGCCACTGTTGGGTAGAAAATGCTGCTCCATGTTTATATAAGCTGAAAATGTCATGTATTTTGTTTTTGTACCTTTTCTGATTATCTCATCATCTCCAAAAGACCAAATCCGCCCCTCATACCTTTGTTCCCTTCTTAAACCTGATTTCCTGATCTCCTTAAAGCGGAGAGACAGCCTGTTAGAGATAAACTCGTCATTTGTAGGGTTAAAGGCAAACACCACTCGATTGAAGCACTTTTATTCATTATCGCTTTGATCAAAGACAGTCCAATCATGAGCTGTAGACAAGATCTGCTCGTTGGAATCAGAAGAGCAGCTGCTTTAATTTGCGGTGCCACACTATACATAGCCTGGAGGTACTACATTGACCATGAATGAGATGAAAGAGACTTGTGAATGTAGAATCGGTGATATGGTGCTTATACATCCAAATGTGTTTCATATCATTGTCACAAGATCAAGTGAGAGGCAGAAAATGTGCCCTGATGTCAGGATATTTATGCTTGTTGCCCCCAGGTTTCAGTGCAGTGTCGGCTCCGTTTCTTTGAAGCCGAGTGATGGGCGAAGGTGCAGGACAAAGACCACTCTTTGTTTTTCAGAGATGTGCTGCAGTGGTGAAGACACGGACGTCTGACATTTCAAGGTTCAAATTGGCCTTTTTGTATATTTATCTTTATATAAGCTGCTCTTGGTTGTCTGACGCCTGCTGTTGGCCTTTCATCACCTCCGTTCCAGTGAAGAAATGGCGTGTATGTCAATTATTTGTATTTCTAGACTCTGCTTGAGGCATGAACATGAAGCCAGTCTAGAACACCTGGTGTGACATGATGTCTGCTTTTACCTCAACTTTCTTGATTTAAAAAAAACAACATATTTGTCAACTTCTTCAATCAAACAAATGTGAAGCGGAGGTTTTCTCTGCTGAATTGTTCAAATGTGGTGCTAGCATGCACTTTTCTTGACAAAAAAACAAAAACAAGTGTAGGGTCTTTCATTTTGCTTTGGACGGAGGTCAGCTCATTGTTGTAGCATGTTACTGTCCTTACATGAAAAGAAAAGGTAAATTGCAGCTCTTCATCGGTGTGAAAACAGTCATGACTTTATCTTTCTGTTAAGCCATGTAACCTCAGATAACTCAAACATTAATTAATCATTGAATAGACTAAGCTTAGTCAGACAGTCGATCCTGATTCAGTCAAACGTGCTGACTCAGTCGCAACATGACTTTGAGTTTACAGTCTGGATGTTGTTTCAAAGTCTTCTCCACCACGGTTACAAAAGGTCGGCTGTGTCTTTGGTTGCTTTGTGTTCATGCTGATTTTTTTGTATGCCTCCAACACAGACCTTTGCAGGTTCTGCAGTAGCACCCCTCCTTCAGGCCTGTTTTCAGGATGATCCCTGTGTCATTTCATGTTTGCGTTTCCCTTCATTTATGTTGATTTAAATCGATATTCTGGCCAGGAAAACATGTACACATATCACCGTGAGGAAGCGAAAGGGGGCCCGAGGGGGCCATGCAGCTCAGTTTTGTCCTTTGGGTCCTATACTGGTTGAACATATCCATGCACGGTTACATTTGCTGTTTCGGAGGTTTTGACACCTTAATGCATTCAGAGGAACTTTCAGGTTATATTAAAATCTTACAAATGCTCTAAATGCCTCCATAAGCACTCAGAATGGGCCTGCACCTGCGTTTTTATTGTACCTGGTAAATAATAAATTGAGTCAGATCTGCAGGCTCGTAAATTTTAAAACGCTGCCTTTACGGGAGAATAGGTACACTTCATCTACATTTTCATGCTGCCGAGCTGAGTGACCTGCGGCTCCGCATGCGTTAACGTATTAATTTATGATCCCCATCTCCATCAAAGACTGACATAAATGAACTGGCAATGCTTCCCGCTCATGACCCCCCCTCACCCCTACCTCCCTCCCCTGCATTTCTCTCTGTCATCTTTCTGACACCTCCAAAAGATGACATGGAAATACATGTGTCGGCAAGCCTGACAATGAGGAGCCATAAAGCAATAAAGCAGCAAAAAAAAAAGAGGAGGACGGGGACCTCGGAGTGTTTGTCACTGTCATGTCTATTGATTGATGACAAAGAAAACGACTGAGAGGTCCTCGACAGAGGGGCAGGAGGATGCAGACGCAGAGAATTTCATTTGTTGAGTCGAATATTCAGAAAGGAGACGTGCGCGGGCATCTTAGCCTCCCATTTCTCTTATTGTATTACATTAATCAAAGGCTTTCTGGAACGTTCTTGTGAACCGATTGTCACGGTGATGTTGAGAAAAAACAAGGAGGAAAAAAACAGCCTTCAGAGATGTCTCTTTCCTTTTCCTGACAGTGGTATCAATTGTCTTGTCTTAAATGATGGCGGCCACTGCATTACTTGGAAATTAACAGCTAGAATTTATGTGAGTGCCTCTCTCCTCGCTTCCTGCCGTCGTCTCGGTCGCAGAAACAAATAATTGAATTGGTACAAGTACATAAAGCATTCCAGCGGCTAATGTAACAGGCCTAACTGAGTTAACGAAGGCGAGGGCACAGAGTGGGGTTATAAAAAAAAAAAACATGCAGATCTAAACCTTTCTGCCTCTTTTACCAGCCTTGTTTTCCTTTCTCTTGCACGTTTTATCTCTCGTCACCTTCTTCCCTGTCGCTCCTCGTTCCTCCCTCCCCTCTTTAATTGGGAGTCTCCGCCTCAGTTGTGTATCACCTAAAGATGCCGGGGAAACCTAAGCTGTCACAAAGTGTGCTTATTAAAATGGACGGGGAGAGATAAAAGCCCTAAACTCCCCCCTTTTTTTCATCTTTACGAGGCGGCCGTGACTGTCTGAGTGCATCAGTCGTGGCTGAACAAGACACTTCGACCCTGAAGCGGTGTATTTGCACAAAAAAAAAAACTGTGTGAATTGTCCCTTTATAATCAGACCCCAAATCACTTAATGCACCATGCAGCATAAATGCACAGGAATGTGCTCGCAGGCAGCAGGAGAAAAATACATACCAACGGAAAATAGAGGAAAAACAAAACGCACTGGAAGCACATGACGCTGGGATGGAACACTTTAAAGTGCTAACAGCAAACTTTGTCCTGATATTGTACACGTTTTATGTTTTTATACCAAAATAAGAATCACACAATATTTCCTGGAAGATATAATTTCTTCGGGGAGGAGGGGGAGAACACAAGTGAGATTCTTTAAGCGTTAGCAGCCGCTGATAGTGAGGTGATTGAGTGCAGATATGGAGGATGGCGTTCATAAATCACTGGGAATAAAACATCACGTATCGCAGACACATATGACATCATCCATCACCTAAATGACAATGATGAAAAGGCATTTTATAGCTGACCATTACACTGTCATATTGCCTGAATGTTCCTCCGATCTGATGTTTGATCCTCTGTGTGGGGAAGCTTTGATACTTTCTCCATTTAAAGTTCAGTCTCTTTGAAGACAAAGACTTTTTACTGTGCACTTCAAACATTAGTTTCACCTTAAACTGAATACTCATGTTTGTGCAGACATGCACTGATCACTAAAGTCACTCTGGAACAGGTTCAGTGGGGCAGTTTGGGCTCATGGGAAACTTTTGGGTTTGTTACAAGAGAGAAGACACGCTTGTTCTTCTTCATCGTCCACGAGAACTTTTATTCCAGCAAGTTCTGACGTAAAAAGTGACGCAGTGTTGATGCTACAGTGACTCTGGGAATGAGATTTGTATTTGAGGTAGACTTTCTTAAAAAGCAGCTGACTTGTCTTCGTTTGATCTTATTATCTGTATCAAATGTCTTTTTATCGATCTTTATGTGAAGCACGTTGTGTCGTCGACTCTTAAGAGGCGCTAAACTTGACTTTGGTTTTGGTTCTCCTCTGTAGACATTTAAATTGATTTGAGTAACTGAAAGTTTAAAATGAAGAAAAGTAAACAAATGGACGATCACTTGGACATGAACTCTAAATATTTTCGGCAGGACTTTCTGGACGGCCTGAGCAGAGGACAAACAGTGCTGATTCTACTGGCTTTGTTGGAGCTCTTGAAGATGTTAGAAGAGGTTGTGGTCATGTAATTTACCAGCAGCCATGTCTTATTAGTATCTCTCTATAGTTGTTTTATTTTGATGTGACTTTGGAAATAAGCTTCAGGAGGATTCCCAGCTTGGTTTTCAAGTTTCCAACACAATAAGGAAAACTTTTGCCCCTCAAAGTTCGACAAAACAACCAACAGATGATTCCAGTTGACTGCGGCTGTCCTGTGGCACATAAACACTCGGTGCTGTGTGTTTGTGTTTCTTGTGTTTCACAATAAACAAGCTAGTTAACAAAAGCAGCAATACCCAACAATACTCAAGAGCAACACAAAGAGAACGCACAGCTTCAAGACACGGTCCAAATTAAAAACAGTCCATTGGATCATGCTAAAAAACTTTATTGACAAGTTGGAAGCATTTTGCAAAATTCGGCCCTCAGCGACAAAACTGAATACATTTGAACTTTCTGTCAAACTTTTCCAACATACAGACTCTTAAACTCATCCAAACAAACCTTTTTAAGGATTCTGCTGTAGTTTTTATAATTCAGTCACATCCTGAAGGTCAGCCTTTCCATCATTCCTCTCCACATCAAAGCAAATATGGAAAGTTACATCACATGTTTTGCAAGATATGAGCTCAGATAAGTTCTCTGAATGTGCACCGTGTTAGCTCAATGTTACACTGAACATCGTGTACACAATCAAGAATCGATGCTTCACACCACCGTATCCATAGACGGATTATGAAATTTTGGGCCCCTGGGCACATGGACTGTCGCGTCAGGGCCCCCTGAGCCCTTGGGCCCCTGGGCCTGGGCCCGGTAGACCCCTGAATGTGTCTCTACACAACGTTGTGTGGGCCCATGTGGAAAAAAAAACAACCTTGAGATACATGAAATCGGAGTTCCCCAAACGCCATTCTTCTTTCACTCAACCAAATGCTGTAAATGCTGGACATGTGAACAGCCTCTGTTTGTTGTTGATATATTTTTTTTTCTCTTTCTGCTGCATGCTGTGTATCTTGCTGAAGCTTTAGACTCTCATTAAATCAACTGAGGGAACTGCAAGCCTCTACAAACATCAAATCTATAAATTGCACGGATGGTCTTACGCTAGGTCTCAGACAGCGCTACCCTTTGATGAAAACTTCTGGGACAAAAACAGAAAAATAACTAGAGATTCTGAGGCAAGAAGAGAAAGTCTTGTTTTGACACTAAGATTAATTTACAAGTTTTCCCTCACTGGTAGAAAGGGGTGTGTGTATGTGGTGTTGGGGATGGGGGGTGTAGAGAAAGAGCAGAGAGAGATGAGAGGAGCTTTTGATATTTATTAGGTCTGGACCTCACCAAAGACCTCTCCCAGGACTGCCGATATGACAATTAAGCCAGGTTGTGCTTTGACACTGTTTCCATAGGCAAGTGGCCAAAGTATATCTCCAGTCAAAATATCCATGCCAGCTAACAAGCTTGTTCCCTCTCCATAGAGCCGAGAAGAAAGGGAAAGCTGTAGCCTTGAGACATGAACAAAAGCAAAAAAAAAAAAAAAAAAAGAGGAGGACGAGGGGGTTGGTGCTGAGTTCGGGTGGAAGAGTCAGGGAGACAAAAAATAAAAACTAAAGCGACCCCCTCTCCTTTCCCCAAAAGCAGCCGCTGGAGTTTAACAAAGAAAACGACGACGGCGACTTGACGTGATCAAGGTGTTTTCGTGCAAATCGTGTCTGAAAATGTCCAACACTGTCAAGGCCTCGACACAATGCCAGGGAGGAAGCAGGCCCCTGGGTACGAACGCTCTCACTCGCTTTTGTTCCGCCTTAATGACCCTGCCTTGATTCCATCCATAACGCTCGCAGCTCGCGCTACACCTTGCCTGTTTAGCCGACAGTCATGTCAGCTCGCTTCTCCCATTGCTCAATCTTCGCCCTCATTTCTCTTCTTTATTTTGTGTGTGTGTGTGTGTGTGTGTGTGTGTGTGTGTGTGCTTGCTGGAAAATGCTCTTGTCTTAGAGGAGCTCCCTGCCACACAATGGCCATCTAAACTCATTAAGAAAATTCCGTAAAGAGCCATTAACAAACGGGTTCTCTTTGGCCAGAGATATCAGGTCTAATTAGGTGACCGTTCTTGACAGGGTTGCAAAAACAAAAGGCGCGCTCGCATTTGAAAAGGTTCAGGTCCCGCAAAGGGCCTCACGTTTTTTTCTCCTCTCTTCTCCTCCCTCTTCTTCGTCTCCCCCCACTGTAACCGACTAATGACTGTGGGTTTAACAACAAAAAAGAAAGAAAAAATACCTCTCTACCCTGGGAAGGCGACGGGGAAAGGTCCACCATCGGACGAACAAAAGCCTTTCCACTTCGGGACCTTTTTCCCCCTCGCCAGGTGATTCGCTGTCCTCATTTACGAGACAATGAAGCCACAGACAGACTTATTGTAAACACTTTGCATGGGCTGCTAAATGGACTGCCATGCCGAGCCAGCAACCCAGGCTTCAGTGACCCCCCCACCCCCCAACCCCTCCCTGATCCTCCTCTCCCGGTTTCAAGTACAGTGTGGACTGCTGCCCTTTTTGTTGCAGAGGAATTTGTTGTGGTGACAGTGGAGCAGAAGCACTGTTAGATAAGTGAACCCTGGCCTCACATTGACTCAGATCAGGGAGCCTTCAGTACATGATCGGAAACTAGTGATTCAACATTATCCAATTCTGCTTGTATGAAAAGCTGAATAGTTTTTTAAAACAATTTTGGGGTCGGTACCCCACGTGCACCTCCCGCAGTATGCTTTTATTCTTCCATAAGACAGTTTTAGTGTGAAATAAAGACACCTGTAGTGGGTTTATTCAGCTTTCAAGACGCCAAAGAGGTTAAACAAACAATGAGTATTTGTTTGTATTGTATTGATTTAGGATGAAAATGCATTGAACACACCTGCTGAACCTGCACTAACCCTTCTAGATAATGTATTTCATTAAGCTTAGGACAGACTGCAATGTTGGATCAACCTTTTCACTTTGTAGAGAAATAAGCTAGCTTACTCGTACTGAGATACTCTTGAGCAACCACAAATGCTACAAAGGCCAGCAAAGCAGCTGTGTCAGATCGCCTGTAAGAAAGTCTGAAAGTACTGTGGATGAGTCTTTAAAAGTTAGACATATGTCTGAGTGGGCAAAGGAAGATTCATGTATCATCATGTTTGAGGCTATTGTGCTCGGCTATGCAGATCAAAACAGCAGATGAATGGTTTGTGAATGGGAACATTTTCATGAGTCCAATGCTTGGAGAGTTCTTGTTGCATAAGAGCTCTACCTGCGTAGGAAAAAACTGTACTGAAACTGTAGTCTGTGTGTGTGTGTGTGTGTGTGTGTGTGTGTGTGTGGACGACTGGCTCATCTTTTGCTTCCCCTCATTGGCTGTCACACACTGGAAGCGTCCTCTTTCTGTTGTCCACGTCCGGATATATTTACAGTGGGGACCTTTGCAGCCTGAGTAATCCATTCATGTTTGAATGAAAAGATCTTTCACCTTAATGTGTTATGTTGCAGAGACAGATGACATTGACCTTTGTTTGGTTTTATATTGTACGAGGCTGTCTGAAATACACCGCCTCTGTTTTCTGTGAGTAGGTCGGCGTAAATAAGATGTAAAAAGTCGGACGTGGTGTTTTATTTACCAGGACATTAATACCCTTTTTTTTCAAGTTATGTGTTGTGATATACTGTATGCATCATAGGGAAAAAGCTTGGTATCTTTCAGTTTTTGGATGTTTGTCAAGCTGCTGGTTGACCACTCTAAGAAATTGGATTTTATTCCTTTGTACTGAGAGCTTTCGCTTTATTCCTATTTCAAGACTTTTTCTTATTCCCTTTCACTGGAATGTAACCCTCCTGTTTCACACCAAACTGCTTCAGATTAAAATCTTTCTCGTGAAACTTGGGCTTTATCCCAGAGAAAAAGTATTTTCCCATGTTTGCAGCTAAGTCAGACCGGGCCACTTTCAGACGCACACAACCAACACAACAGCAACGTGATTAGGGAAATGGCCCATGGAAAACGTTGATTATTCCGCTGCCGTTTTGCTTTCATCTTCAGTAAAGCTGCACTCACACCTACTGTTTATTTTCTTTGGTTCAAAACCAGAGTGGAAAATTTAATTTGAGTTTAGTTTCACACTGCCCGATAAGGAGGCGAGCACGAGTTGTAAATAGGAGTCATGCAGGTTTGAGATTTGGAGGCAAAGATGGAGCTCACATTGACAACAACTTCTGTCTCCTTTTGGGCACAACTCCCCCTGCCGCCCCCAGTACACACCCCCACCCCGTCTATTTTCTCAAGAACTCACAAACCTTAAGGAGCCACTGAAATTATTACTTTTGTTTGCCAGCTGAGTGAAAGTAAACACGAGCATTAAACTGACCTTGATGTGTGAAATCGGTGGAATTCCCCACAGAGCTCGTTTCGTTGTCTATCAAAGTTATCAGCTTCAGATTGATCCTTTCCACCAATGAATCATGGCTTTCTTGCATGCTCTCCGTCCTGGAAACCACCTAGAAGCCCACAGTGTCACTTTTAATATCATCATTTGATTCTTGTTTTCCCCAAAACATGTCTGTGAAAGATCCTCACAGAGCTTGCAGAAGGGAGTGGGCTTACTGCCTGCTCAAGTCTGAAGTCAACTAAATAGTCAACAAACCTGAGACGCATGTTAAATATGGATTAATACAGTGAATGAAAATGCACACAGACTTCTCAGCCAAAATATCAGTCCAATCCAAACGTTGTGATCAATTCAAACTTTGTGTGGCCTTTTGAACAAGTGTGCAGTCTACCAGTATTTTTCATGAAAACTCCCCAACAACACAACATGATGGACTAAACCATCGCCGACAATAAACAAAAGGACAGGTCAAAATAAAGTCCCAAACTTTGAAAACAAACCTCAAATAGTTACTACGAATAAGCTGCATTTTCTTCAAATAGGGGATTTTCCTTTCAGAACAATACAAATAATCTCATTCAACGATTTTACGACTTAACTTATTTTATTAGCAAACAAACAATTCAAATGTCTGTAACGTTTGGAGTGCTTTATAACCCCCTAATACAGTAAATCAACTTCTATAATCCAATTATTTGCAGGATTATTTGCATATTTTTGCACAGTGGCTGGATTCCTGCCCCAACTTTGACCTCCATTGCTCCATAATACACTAAGCAGGTGCGGCAAAGTAAGTGGGAGTCTCTGGAGACCCATATGATGATGATTCACACCAGATTTTCCCCGACCAGCAGCAGGAGCGTCTCGCTGGCGAGTTGCTCAACAGGTGCCAGGTGAAACCTCCCCAGCTGTCTCTGGGTATTTGCTCCTCCCCGGTCAGAAATCTCAGCTCTGTCTCCGATGTCCCCGAGCTGCATTCCTCTTGGCCACAGGAGCCTCGTGTTGCTCTCCCTACCTTCTCTGGAAAGGTTAAACGCCAACAGGTGCTGGTTTATGTGCTGCTGGCTCAGCTGTTTACCTTCACGGCAAATGTGTTGCAGAACTGGAGCTTTGTCTCGCTGGGATTTCTGTCCTTCCTGCACGATTTGGCCAACAGACTTCAATATAAATTTAATAAAGGTTCTCTCAGGACTCAGTTTGAATCAAACTTTTAATGCAAGTCTGATTTTGTGGGCAGTTCTTTTTTTTAACACCAAAATGATCCCACATAAATCTCAATCTCTTTAAAGCCTGATTAAAGTGGCCATTTTTATGATTTTTTTTCTAAATGAATGTAGGCACTCTACGTTTTGGATGTGCTCTCTTTCAAACCTGTTGCATTACCAAGGCACTCGAGTAAACTATTTGGTCTGAGAGCGCCGACTCTTCAGTTTCTCTCGTGCTGACAGACGTGTGTAAACGTTTCTCCTCCTGCTGTTTGATGACTTGGTCTCAAAGACTGAACAGAACAACGACATGTAAATGTGTAACCTGTCAGTCTGTTTTCAGTGAACCCACATCCAATATCGCATCATCTGGACATAAGTGTGTGTGTGTGTGTGTGTGTGTGTGTGTGTGTGTGTGTGTGTGTGTGTGTGTGTGTGTGTGTGTGTGTGTGTGTGTGTAGGTGTGTGTGTGTGTGTGTGTGTGTGTGTGCATGCAGTAAGGGTGGGTGGTTTATGCCACACACACACTCACACACTGAAAAACACACACACACCTTTCTTTCAGGGTATAAAACTCTCCTGGACTCCTGAAACTCTGTTTGCAATTTGAGGCCGCAAATTAGAAGTCTAAGTCATCTGTTTCCCATAATCCTCCTGTCAGACCAGGAGCTGGCACACACACACACACACACACACACACACACACACGTACATGAAGTCTCGTGTGCACAGCCACACCAGGATTGACATGCATATTCCTGCACATGCATTCTAACACACACACACCGTTTACTCCAGTTTGAAGTGCTGATTAAAATGTTTGCACGCGGTTCGACTCCTTCATAAGAACAGAGCGGTGATCATGTGTCGGGAGCTAAAGTCCTGAAGTCCAGGGTGTCTCTAAAAGATTGGATAGGGAAGCATGGCCTGCCTGGTGGTTATGTCATCTGTGCACATTTGTAAACAATTAATCAAATGACCAATTCGCAGATGGTAAATCTGGGTTTTCTCAGACCTCTGGGGGTCTGGATCCCTGTGGCAGTTGTTCATTTTTGTAATCCAGGACAATATGGACTCTAAAAAAGAGTCCTCCAAATGAAATGTAGCTTTCAAAACATAAATGAGCAGAGTGGCTCCAAGAACAGGTCAACAGCCTTCTCCAAATCTCTGATGTGTTTGATTGATCAACAGCAGCGTTTCAAAGGAGTTACAGAGCATACAAACAAAAATACAAAGAAATGCAGGAATAAAACTGAATTATATAGAAGAGGATACTTTGGTCGAGGAAGGACAACAAAAGCTGGAAAACTGCAAGTGTATTCATGTAGTTTAAATTCAAAAAATATTTATTCACACGTCATATAAGCCACATTGACTCGACCAGGAAAAGAGTTTATTTTAAGATCTCCAAAGCTTGAAAAGAAATAATCCTGCAAAGAAATCGATGATACTTATGAAGAGTTTAGCAGAGTTTTATTTTAAAGGTGACATCGCAGGTTTCTTTTCTTGGTTTCTGTTTCTAAGAGCCGCCCCTCCCTGCAGAGGAAGTGATGAACATCTGTAAGGAGTCATGTCAAACACGTCAGCAGTTTTACAATAGACGTAAAAAGAAGAAGAAGAAAAGGAGCGCGGCTCATCCTGCCATCGTCTGTCGGTGACATAACGTCAGATAGTAAACACTCGTGATTTTTAATACACTAAACGACTCTTTAAACTGTCAGCCGTCCAACTGAACGTATTACAGAGAGACGTAGTAATCTGCTGAGGTTAATACTGTGTGTTTCTCTGGACCTTTCTGCACTGTGTGAATCTGACGTGTGACTCTGTGTGTGTGTGTGTCTGTGTCTGTGTGTGTCTATGTGTGTGTGTGTTTTGTGTGTGTGTGTGTGTGTGTTTGTTTGGCTGTGAATTGAGCGTCTTTGTTTTTCTTGTGTGCTCTCATGTTGCATACCTTAGTGCATGTGTAGTGGCTTTTTCAGCATGTATGTGTGTTTGATCGTGCAGCAGCTCTCAGTCTGTGTGTGTGTGTGTGTGTGTGTGTGTGTGTGTGTGTGTGTGTGTGTGTGTGTGTGTGTGTGTGTGTGTGTGTGTGTGTGTGTGTGTGTGTGTGTGTGTGTGTGTGTGTGTGTGTGTGTGTGTGTGTGTGTGTGTGTGTGTGTGTGTGAGAGAGAAACCCCGGCAAAGGTGACGTGTCCTACACGTTCACTGACAGCTTTATAGGCTCCGGGCTCGGCTAAGGGAACAAGATTATGGGAAAGGAAACACACACACACACACACACACACACACACACACATGCTGACACACTGGAGCTGGCTATTGTCCCAGATAGTATAGTCAGGTGAGGTCCAAGGTTCAGCGCTCATATTATTAACAGGGACAAGCTGGCGCCCAGTAAACACACCTACAGCCTACTGGAGTGGAAAGCTGAATTGTTGGGGGTCAGGAGAGGTCGGGGGGGTCGAGTCCTTCGCTGTAATTATCTGAGCGGACAGCCGGCTGATCCGTGGGGTCCTGAGAGCCGCACAAAACGTGTTTGGAGAAGATTTTTCATGCTCTGTTTCAGTGAATCCAGGCGTCTCCTGGGAAGCTTTTGGTTTGAGCTCCCAGGTTTGTTCACTTTCTTCACTTCTGAGTTCTTGTTTTTTCTAGATTATGTCAACAAGATAATTCAACATTTGTGTTTTCACACTTCACAAAAATGGTGAAAAATGTCCAACCTTTTCAGGGTGAGCTGCATGTGTCGCTCAATTTGTCACCCTGACATTTCCTGCCAGGGCCAAAATTTGTTTTTCTACAAACTGTAATACTTGCATTGCATGTAGCACTGATATACAAAGACATTATCTGTCCGATGTTAAAAAGTCGGTCTGCAGGTAACTTGTTTTAGAATTTGGACGAAGTTTGTCTTTAATCGTCGTGGCAGACATTTGGATATTTCTTGATGTCATCATGAATCTGCTTCTTGTTCTCCACATGACAAAGATGTGCTTTGCATAAGTGCTTGGTAAAAGCATTAAAGCTAATGTAATCCACAGATGTCTCAAACACAGGTTTTTTTGGATTCGGTCAGGTCCACTTTGACAGTGCTGTAAGTGGGAACTCCCACATGCTTCACATTTTCTGCTCAGCATCCAAGAAGCTCCAAGAGGGACCGTGTGCACATCCAAAAATCTCCGACCAGGTGCTCGATACAAATGGGAAGACAATTAAATAGACACTACGCGGATATATGGTCCCTGGTGGAACATTTTAGGCTCAGCTGTTCGCTCAACAACATACCAAAGACGAAGAAGAACAGGTTTGGAGATTGAGCTCCACATCTGCTGATGTGAATGTAAGCTGATCTGGTGGATAGGAAGTAAAGTTCTTCACATTATCTGAGCAGTCCCCTCAGTTGTGAGTACAGCCGACCATTACCGTGCTGTACTTGGACTTCAGTGATATCTGTCACCCATTGGACGTAATGGCTCCAGTCCCTGTCTCGTAGAAATCTACATCTCACCACTGTTAACCTCATAAGAAACAAGAAACGCATCTGACTGCGGCTGTTGGAACTCCTAATTAGTTTGAAGTAGGTCTCTTTGAACCGACGGTGTAACAGAAAAAGCAAAATGTGAAACATTTTCGGCCTCATTATAAGTTATCCAAAAGGCGAGGGCTCGTGATAATGAGGGCCATCCAGTGGGATGCCATGCAGTGGGAAGAGAGTGCCTAATTGTGTCAAATGGCTGGAAGTATTTCACTTTGAATTATGGGAGAGAAGGGGGGAAATAAAGCCGAGACGCACAACACGGACACAGTTTGCAGCATCAGTGTCAGGGAATAAACGAGCCACTATAGGAGCTATAAGCCTGTGCATTTATTAAGGGCAGGCTGATGGAAAAGATGTTGTGCTGCTCACACTTTGTCAAAGTCACGCCTCGGTGTGAAGTCGTAATATTGTCAAACAGCATGTTTCATTTAGGGAAAGAATGCCTCAGCTTCAAATGAATTAACTTCACGCAGATATTTGTCAGTTTCTTTTGGTGTTTGAAATTTGAAGACGATGTTTTTGGTATGAGATTTCATGAGATCTGCTGTCACCTTGATAAAAACTGGCAGAATCGTTTTTCTGATAGAAAGTCAAGCAGGTCAGAAATATTGGTAAAATTATCAATCTGGGTCTGATTTGCTAAAAGCTAAAATATTGTTTCCCAAACACGTGGGTTAAAAATCATTCAAAAGTGGTCCAAACAGGATGTCAATGAGTGATTTTGAATTATAAAAAAAAAAGTATTTTCTGCTTCAACAATACTCAAACTGCAGCATCATGCCAAAGCGATGATATAAAAAAACTATACAGACGTAAAAATCAGGAGTCTAACGGCTGAGAGGAAGCAATGACTCCTCTTCTTATTGGCATAAAAGGTATCAGGCAGCAGCAGTCAACCAGGCGGGGAGAGATTCAGGAGCAGTAATTCCAAATCAAGACAAGAGGTTAAGAGGGAGGAGGTGGGGGCGGCTTGGTGTAGGGGGGGGTCTCATTGGTGAGATGAGAGAGAAGACGTCGCTCTGACAAAGGATGAATACCTTGTTCTCATTCGCTGATAGCCACAATGGAGCAATCATCACCAATCTGCCTTGTCGGCCGATACGCATCACAAAGCGCCTCTTGAAAAGGCTCATTTCAGCGACAGGAGTTAAAGTGCTTCACACAGGTGACAGTCGATAGGCCCTCAGCATCTGCATTTCAAAGCTTCCCCGTCTCGTCAGCGTGAGTGCCGGGTGCTCGGCTCTTGGTGAGATTAGAGATCGCCTGTTTTGATGAAGACAGAACAGCTGGCGACTGTCCTGCTTGCAGCCCACAAAATCCATTTTTATTCTTTTTTTTTATTTATTAATTTTTTTCTTCTTCTTTTTTTTTCTTCCAAGAAAACATTTGAACGAGCTTGAGCTTTTGTAAAAATATAATTTTGTAAGACTCCAGAACATATGAAGAAGTAGATCCGGTCTTGTTCAAGCAATCCTTTCGAACCTTTCAAACATTTCTAGTCTCCTCCTGTATTTTCTTTAGAAGCTTATTTAAACACCTTTTAAAAATGGATCTCTGCAAATGAACAAAGATGCTTAAGACACAAGTGCATGAAGAACAGGACCTTAGTGTGATGTTAATCACCTTCCACCTGCTGCCTATGTTAATTAATCAAGACGTACCTGCTGCCAATCAATGTCTGGAAGGTCATGTGCTCTTGTTTAGCTCCTGTTTTGAGTGTTTCATTTGTCACTTTGCACTGAGTTTCATTAGTTCAGAGATGGCCAACGCTTCCTGTCACTGAGCTGTCACTCAACAAAAGTAAGTTTTATTTTCATGATGTGTGTCTTAGTCGCTCAGTATTTTGAATTGTTTGGCGACCCTCTTTTCAAGTGCATTGTTTCAAGCCCCATGGACATCATCAGGGTGTTGTGACTCTTGAGTTCGGATGTTTTGGTTGAGTCAACTTTTCCATGTCCCTTTTTTATGCCTTGTTTAGTGTTGAGAATTGTAATGGCTGTTTGGCTCAGTTATTAATGGAGGCTTTGTTGGTTCTCTGGTTCCAGATTTAGAGATAAATTCACTTCTGTTTTTTGAATCTTTCAACAAACAAGTCTACAGGAGGTGTCCTGTTTAATCTACAGAACAGGCAAAATGGTTCATACAGTGTTGAGCAGAAGTATCAATGCTTCCACTGTTAACATCCTGAAGTAACAAATCAATCATCGTATTGATCAACCCAAAACATTTGTTGCCAAAAAGATGCTGTTAAATAATGGTTTTCCTGGTATTTTGGTTATTATGAGTGTTGGTTGTCAGCTTCTCTGGAGTGCCTGCTCACATAAAGGATTACAACTTGAAACTATTTTACCACACATGCTGAGTCACTCCCCTACATTTAACAAAAACTTACAGCCAGAGCAGTCGGAGTCCCGGCTCAGTGAATTCCCTGCAGTTTGACATGTATCCAGCCTTATGTAAATATTCATTAAATTTACTCCTTTATTGGGAGTCGTTTTGCTCATGGAATATATTTTTTTGGGAGAAGCTATCAGAATGTGAGCCTGTGTTAAATCTAAAGGAGCTGTCTGCAGCCAATCCAAACACATTTGGTCATGGCTTTGAAAAACATTACCTCTTGCAGATATATAGTGTTCCACACCAGCGGGGAATATGGGTAAACATTAAACTGTATAGCTCTGAGAAGAGGGCGGCAGTGCCAGCGATGCTCTGGTGGAAAAGCCCTCGTGTCAGAGCGATGATCCTCGGAGAGTTTGGGATGTCAAGCTTTCAAACGTGCCCAGGTACTCGTCATGTGGCGTTAGCTGAAATCCAAGCCACTGGATTGTTAGTGCAACTGTTTAATTCACATGACGTACAGCATGCTGTCATGAAATGTCAACTTTTATTACATACAGTGATGATTTTGGGATGGTTCCATTGGACAGAGCGCAGAGAGAGATTTTTTTTAACAATATTAATAAGATGGAAAACCTTCAAAAGGTTAAAAAAAAAACATTGACGATCTTAAAGGTAGGAATGGAAGGAGGGTTCGGGCTCTCTGCAGCAACCTACTGCTGGAGGTGCCAACAGCTGCAGTTCCTCCACTGTCCACTTGTGGTCAGCTCCAAAAGTCAGTCAATACCTATAGAGCCCTGTAGCTTATTTTGTGTGTTTGTTAAATACATTATTTTTTTTGCATTGTTGATAGATGCAAATAAAGATTTTCTTGCATCACAAAGCTCTCGAAAACTTCTTCAGCCAATGAAAAAAAACTCCAGTCAGTTTCCTGTAAACTAAACAATAAAATCTCCCACAGTGAAATCAGCTAGCTAATGAATTAACCCATGCTCCCCACAGCGCCATCCAAGTATGGTCACTTCTGGCTCCACACAGATGTTGATTGCCAAATGTCTAACTCAAGGCTTCAGATAGGCAGTCCACAAACCAATAGGGGTTGCCATAGTCTTTGGTACCGACCAGGCAAATGTGTCTTCACTAAACTGGGAGGAAACATTTCTACATGAAGCAGTCAGAACAATCCGTAGTGCCTTCTCCAGTGTTTGCTAAAATATCACCGAGCTGTATTACAAAGCTCTCACATATCTTTGATTTCCACACACGTTGGGCCTGATGGTGTATCATATTCTAATCTGGAAGTTTCAATGTTCTAAATTGCCTGTCTCCCTCGATAAAGCGGAAATAAATCAGAAACTTATGAGACATCACCTTCACTTTCAAATCCCAGGGAAAAACAAAACATCACATTTTGGCCGGCAGCGATGACTTGGGAGTCGTCCAACCGGAAAAGACGCCCAACAACCGTGTAAACATTCAGTCACACAGCGGACCTGACAGCAATGAAAATAGTTTTTTTTTTCCTTAACTGTTCCTTTTTTGGAGCCAGCTCTCTGTCCTTTGGTTTGAGAGCAAACACGTGCAGAAAAAAGAGAGTAAGAAACTAATGGTCTTTTTGGTCTGCTGTCCGCTCTCCACCTGCAGCTCCACGCGGTGACATCATGGATTACCTCAGCGTGAGAACATGTTCACCAGGGACGTGGCCTATATGCCGACACTGGACCTGGACCTGGGTCGCCCTGAGTGGACTCAGCTTGTCGCATCTCGATCCCGCCTGCAAGAAGCTTCAGACATAAATCACACGCAGTAAGTGGACTCAGTAACTGAGCGTCATAAACGTCTTAAACAAACAGAGCAGGACATGAAATCCTCCCGTGCTCCATCAAGTCACAGCCAGCACAGAGTTTTTTATAGCCTCCTTGTAAATGTATCGAGCTGATGTTTTCAATTAAAGCCGACTCAGAGGTGAGTTTCTGCCCTTGATGCATAAAACAACCTTAATACGTTTTCATCGAGTCGTATCTCTGGGGCGGTGAAGAAACGGCGCTCTGTGAGGTGAGAGGCAGCGAGGTCGGCCACACACAAACAGGTCCAGCTGTGAGAGGAGGTGAAGGTTTGATGTGAGCTCAGGGAGGATATACTCCCGCACAACCGGCTGCACTCAATCCAACACTCGCTGTTAATCAGAGATTCAGCCGAGACAGCAGAAATGTTTCAGCCCAATCAGAAAGTTTTTTTTTTTTTTTTTTTTTAAAGCCAAGAATTCATTCTTTGTTTCTGTGAACATTTCTCACTCTCTTGTTCATTTCTAACCTGTTCACAAGGTACTAAAACATTCATTTTCGAATAGAAAGTCCTTTTCAGCGCTCTCACACACCCTGTGTACGGAGGCTGTGATCCCCAAGACCGGTTGGCCTGGGTTCAGGTCCGACCTGTGACTGCTTTCCTGTCTGTCGCTCCCTCCCTCCCTCTGCCCAATCTCTCCAGTCCATAGAATCCATTTTTTTTATATTGACATCTAAGAAATAGCAGTGGACTTTCGACTGCACGAGGACGTCAATCACAGACGATGGACATAGTAATGCTTTTGTTTGAATCCATTAATCCATATCCGATGATAATATGAAGGCATAATCTTGAAACAAGACAAGCAACCAAAAGGCCGACCTTTAAGTTGAAACCTTTTAAACAGTTTTAAGCAGCGATTTTGTTTCCGGTCTGTTTATGTTGAAAATCAAACTCTGCAGAAAGAGAGCGAACGATAAACCTTCTGTCCTTAATCGACTCCATGACTGAAACTAACAAATACTTGATGTTTCCATGTGAGGACAGTTTCTCTTCCATACAAGCCGTCTCATAAAACCCTGTAGAAACACTTTGAAAGCTCGTTTCAGACAGGTTTTTTAGGCCTCTGAGAAGCAGCCGTGTCGGTGATAGCAGGTTTCCACCTGACAGCGAGGGTGTGTTCACCTTTGATAACCAAACAGACGTCAACACTCACAGCCGGCCTGTTCCTGACGGCATTCATCACCCTGAAAGCGTGTCTGCACAGTCCTGTAGTCAGCTTTCACCTCTGCAGCCGAGTCAGGACTGATGTTATTACCTTATCAAAGGTGGAGGTGTCTGCTGCTCCCGGGGGAGGAGAGAGAGAGTGGGGGACGTTTTCCTTTGACTGGCGGGACAGCAGGCGTATTTATCCCTCGCCGCCGGCTTATCAGCAGGGCCTGTAAATCTACCTGACAGGTCTTTACAGGTGCCGTTAATCCCGCTGATTCAATTCATTTTGCTAACTGCTCGGATGCGGCCTCTCTCCACGGGGAAGATCAAACCGCTCGCTCCATTCTCGCCGAGTTAGTTTGTGTTGTCCTCGTGATGGAAAGCCAAATCCACTCTCTGTAACGCCGAGATGAAAGGTGTAATGCAGCCGCCGTGGCAGGCAGATTATTCCTCCAAACATGTTTGTGCTTCTTTATTTGCTGCACACTGGGCGCTGACTCTTATTTACAGAGAGCAGATTTGCTGTGCAGGTATGCTGTTTTTCAGCCGGGCCCGGCTACACACTCACTTTTATTTGCACCTCGGAGCTATTCAGGCTTGTAATACACAGCTCTGAAGGTGCTGCTGCTGCAGAGAGAGGGCTTTTATTTACTCTGACAACAGTGTAAGGAGCCTTTTGAGTCTTCAGGGAATTATTGTTATTTTTCAGTGTTCAAATAAATAACCTTTGTGAAGGGCTTAAAATGTTCATAAGGAAATTCTTCTGAATTGTGTTTAAAGCTTAAACAAAAATCAACAGGAAGTCAGTCATTTTTAACTTCTTTAGTTTTGGATTTTCCTATTTTGGTGCTTCATAGGAGGGAGCTTGAAGGAGGCCTCCTTTCTTTATTGGTACCCAGAGTGTTATTTGAAGAGCAGTCAATATTTCTGCTCAAGTTGGATCCTTTTTTTGGTCTGCTTGGAGACCTATTACCTCCACACATTGGGGCGTGTGCACTAACCACTGTGCCACCAGCGCCCCGCTCAGGACAGATTCTTCTGTCGGTTCAGGAGCCTGAACCCACCTGGGCTCTGCAACCTCTCTGAGCCCAGAAAGCTATTGTTTTTATGAATCCGCTCTTCCTTTTTTATCCGGTGTCACTATCAGTGATCTGTCAGACGCTGCCCTGCAGTGTGTCAGACTGTGTTCACACCGTCAGAGTCCAGGACTCTGTGGGATCAGGAAAACACATGGATGATAACCAAACTGATGAGAGGAGCAGCTTTCATCCAGGTCACATTCATCTTGTTCCAACGCTGCTGCATTTCTTCAACGTCAAATCAGGTCAATTCTCTGATATTTTATCTTCAGGTCGGAGCAAAGAATCCATCTTCAAAATGTGCTTTTGTTGCAAGAAGCTAACCGGACCCTTGACTGATGACCAAAGAAAGAATTCCCCTTCATGTGTCTCACTTTAGGAACAGATCCAGGGTCATGCAGAGCTGCAGAAAGGAAACCTTGCAACTGTCTTGGTCAAGGATGCTTCAGCAGAAAAGAAACAGAAGCTGTAGAGACAATGGCTACCTTGGTTTGCTGAGCTCAGATGTTCTGAGCAGTGTTACCCTGCTGTAATAACCTTTGTCTTGCAATCATACCGTATTCTCACTTCCTTCCTAAATGCAGCTCCGAGCTTCCAGTCAGTCACTCTCCAAGGCCTTTTTTTTCCTCATCTTGAGTGGCCCTGCTCACGAGGAAAAACAAGAGCAGATTGAATCTTGGCAGGTTTGCATGTTTGAACGGAGCGGTCACCTCCGCCCGGCTTCCTGCTGCAAACATTAAGCACCGACCTTATCATTTCCTCGCCGTGATTAGACCGCTTCCTGGTGACTGCTTCACAGGTTCAGCTTCATTAATGTTGGCTGTGTTCAGAGCAGCGTCTCTAAACCTTGAGCTGACTCATGAAGTGATGACAAAGATCCCAACAATGACCTTAGAAAGTAAAACGAACCTCCCAACTCGAATCATGTGTTACATGTGTCTCGAAGTCGACTTCCTGTGTGGACTTTTCCAAATGCATCTCTATATTGATGTTTACATTTAATGAGCAGACAAATGTTCATCTTTGATATTTGTACTTCTGAGTGGAGCAGAATCTATCGTTTCAGAAAGCAGTCGGAGGATGTTTTGGTTTGTTGATCACGACTTTTATAAGTTTGTGTTCATTAAGAGATGGAGGAGAGTCCCATCCAGCTCAGGGCTTTGAACCATCAACCTTCCTCTCACACAGACCCGTGTGTCTTAACCTCACGTCCGTCTCCGTCCCCTCAGCGTGCAGTTTTTTCCGCTGCTGTCTCTCGCCTCTGACGGGACGTCCTCTCGCCGGCTCAGAGCTGCGAGGGCCGTTTATCTCTGACCCGCAGGTCCGTCCTCGCTGTCTCAGCTGCCAAAACAGTCCCATTCAACAATGTGCTGAGTTCATCAGTGCTCCGCTGACACACGCTCTCTCTCACACACACAAACGAACAAACGCATGCACACTGATGTACACTGTAAAAAATGTCCACCCGCTCATGTTCATTTGTCAGGTGCTTGAAGTGTGATGCTCTGTAGGTGGCGCTCTTTTCTACGTCTGTGCAGCTTCTTTGGGCTGACATTATGCGTTGCTAAATAAACCTACAAATATAATGAAATATGGATTTAATGCAAAACAATTGAAATGTGCTACATGTCAGTGTTTGCATATGAAAATCGTTCCACAGATGAGACTCTGTTTCCAGATAAATGGAATAAATAAATGCTGATGAGAATATATGAAAAAAGTTTCAGTAATCACTGGAACTGTGAGAGGCAACACAAAGTAATTACCTTTGCATTTTTTATTCCAGGAGTGATTTTTTTTTTTAAGTAGATAAATCTTGATGATTGCAAATGAAAAAACTGCTCATTTGAAGCTTTACTAGACCTATAACTGTCTCCTCTCCCTCTGTCAGTGAAAATGTGAGTCTGCCTCACTTAAAGCTTCTTATGATATCAATAAAAATCTTTTCAGAGCTGTGTTGGGTTTTTCTTTTTTTAGTGTACCCTCATAAATCCAGAGCAGGAAGCGGCAGGACAACCTCCATCCTTCTGACTGGATATCTGGGGACCCCTGTGACAACTCCCCCCCCCTCTCCACCCATCGCCTACAGTGCCTATCAACCTCCGACAGGTCAGGCCCTCACGCACACACACACACACACACGACCTCTCCCCTGTCACAACTGTCACTTGACTTCAGCGAGCAGAAACCGCTTTTATCAGAAAACCTGAAGCGCTGCTCTGAAAGAGCCGAGGAACTGCCACAGACTGACCCCTGTGTATATTTAGCAGCAGCTTGGCAGTCGCCCATCCCAACTGTCGAGGCTGTCAGAGCGACCTCCCCCCTCCCCCACTCACTTTGATTATGGAGAAAGGGAGTCACACAGGGTGCTTTACAAGTTCATTCAGGTGTTTTTTAAATGATTAACTACTTTATTCAGCCGTACTGTCAGAGTAACTGTCACATCCCCGGGTCTGTTTCCCTCATGTTTCATGTGTTTCAGTTTGATGCTTATCTCGGAGAGAGCCCACACATGCACAGGGAGACTAATGTGAGGCTCCTGTCAAACAGGGATTCAAACCAGGAACCCCCTCACTGTTAGTCTGCACTGCAGCTCCATGCAGCCTGCTTCTTCTAATGTTTTTCTTCCATGCACATCAGGAGGAAGCTTTGTAAATCTATCACTGCAATGGGACAACATGCTTGATTTGTCTCCTGTCAGAGTATAAAGCTGCTCTCAGTCGGTGTTAAGAAGTTCCCTGTCAGAGGCTTCACAGCAGCACCCTGAAACATGAGGAAGATGACTGTGATACCAGTTCAAACTGCTGCACTACTTAAAGTTCTGAGAGCCCTTCAGATGTCACATCTTCTCGTCAGACGGTGAATGTCTGACCATTTCGTCTTACGTAACCCTCCTGACCCCATAACCCTGCACTCCTTTGATGAAGTAGGCCAGAGCAAGTGTGTGAATTAGATATGCAAAATGAACGAGGGATCCGACACACTCTGCAGCATCAAATGATATCAGAAAGTTTGACTGCACTTTGGACTTACTTCTGGAGCTGAGCATGCAGATGGGGGGGACTTCTTGTGTCTTCCTCACTTTAACCTTTCTTAACTGCTTCTGCTTGTTTTTTCCCAATATGACACCGTGTTTCTCTCACCTACAGCTATATTGGCTTTGACAGAAAATAGTTTGATCCACTGACAAAAGAGGAAGTCTTGAAACACACGGTGATATTTATTCTTTTCCAACACTTCAGTCAGTCATGTTATCGCTCCAATCCAGCGTTATCCTGCAGCTCTGACGATGAGTCACGCGTGTCATCCTGTGAGTCAGTGCACAGCTCATTTTAAGAGCTGAGGTATTAGCATACGAGCGTACCTTTATTTGCCTTCAGTGCTATGTGACGTGTGGGTGCTGGAGTGTAAGAAAAGGCATGCCCTGCTCACCTTCCACTCTGCGGCCTTCATGCAATGAGCAGCAGTGCAGTGGTGCAAACTTTGAGCTTTACACGTTTGACGCGGCAGACACACAACCTCCAGTGAGAGGCGGCATGAACGATTACACACTAACAGATCTTCTTCACGTCTCTCTCTTATTTTCTGTTTCTGTCGTCTTTACCTTCAATCCTCACCTTTTGTCTTCTTTTCTACGTTGGAAGAGTTTCCACACAGAAGGAGATCGTTCATATCTGAGAGTCTGAAAGAAAACCTGACTTATTACAGGATGTGCTGCCGTTAACTGATTAACTGAAAATGTCGGATGCAGATGGTGGCGCTCCATCAGAAGAGGATACAGTCCTCAAGACGGGCAGCACCGGGTTGAATCCGACCTGTGGCTCCTTCATGTTTTCCTTTATTAGAGACGACAGCTGAAGAAAGATAGAGAGAGGACACGTTGGGAGGAGAGAGAGGGGGGTGACATGCAGCAAAGAGGTCAGACAGAGGTCGGTTATGGTTAATAGATCTCCACATATTACTCTTTTTGCTTCTATATGTGGAGTAAAAGTGAAATGAGTTGAGGACAGTCACCTCAGCTCCTTTTGTTGTGATTAGAAAGAAGCGTTTGATGTCATTGTCTTCATTCAGAGCTTGGGGTGACAAAGACATGCTCAGGACGTTTGTGAATGGATCGTCCTGATGCTGATATCGTTCTGATGGTGACAGATGAAGACTGAAGTGCTCAGTGTGTTCACATTCTTAACGAGGAGGTACCTTTGCAGGTCGGGGTTAAGTTCACTCTCTCTCTGTCTCTGGGTGAGTGCCGCTGTCTGCTTAGCGGGGAATCTCCAATTGAACCTAATCGCTTCTCCAGTCAGCGTGTTTAAATGCTCTTTTCGCCAGGTTAATGGGATTTCCGCTGAAAGGTCCCCTCTCCACGTCTAAAGTGTTTCAGACAATTGCAATGAGCTCCGAGTCAAGAGTGATTAACCCGCTGACCCTCCTGAAGCCACCGCGCCTCAGCTCCCCCTCAGCTCGCTGCAACCGCCTGCAAGTCGACTCACATTAAATTCTTAGGACGCAAACAAGGACGAGACTTTTCAAACTAAAGGCAGGAAGTGTCAGGTTTCAGAGCACGTGTTTATCACACTTTTACGTTTCCTTTTTTTTAGAAAAGTCTAGAGTAAAAAGATGACCCTGAGGTCGATTCAGTTTGGAGTTCGAGGCCCATTTCCTGATTGATCCCTTTTCTTTAATGCACTGTATCCAGGAGTTTAAAGAATCAAACACGTTGAAAAAAAGATGCACAAAGCAGAAAGGTGCCGACGTCTCCTCTAAGATGGCAAAGTTTCATCATTGATAAAACTTCTCTCTTAGCTTTTTTATGTCTGACATAGAAAGTTTAAACTTGACTATTATTCATAGACTTCTCCTCTTAAAGTTTTACTTTTTACACTTCATATCCACGAGCATGTTCACAGTCTTCCTCCGCTCAGTCGGGGATGCAGCAGGCTGGCACTCAAACATTTCCGGATGGCCTAAAGAAGTCCATAAAAACTGGAACCAGTCTGAGAAATGCAAAACCAACTTCTTCAGAATGAAATAAATATGTGAAAACACCCCCCAGTGAACGTCCACGGCCTCCTCAACGGGAACCCAGTTGGTCCACTTTCTCCTTTTGTAACTTTTACAAACATCTGCTCCCTTCTGGCCGTTCCTTCTCTCCAACACGTCGTCCAAATCTGTCAAATGAAGACAGCTTCACAGCTCCAGCTCTTTCTTCCCGCGTTCTCTATGATGAAATGTCACAAATCCTTTCAGCGCCTTGTCTCACCAGCCGACCCTGATAATTGAGAGAATTGTTCTGCCTCGCTCCTCGTAGCTCCGTCGTGGTAATCATCCGTTTGTGTGGGTCAGTGTGTGCAATGATTACTCTTCTTTTTTGCCCTCTAACTTTCACAAAGTGTAGATTGTGTTGTGCCGTATTGTTGTTGGGCATTATCCAATGAACCATCTTTGTCTGTGTCATGGAGGCAGAAATGAACGGTGCCCTCACCTCCCGCTGAGTGACTCTCTGACTCAGGCGGTCGGAGGAGCTTTGGTTTTAGGAGGACACCACAAGCTGCACGGTCTACTACCAACACATGGATGCAAACAGAAAAAACAAAGACACTCATTTCTCACCAGATACGAAAAGGAGCTTAAAGTTTTAAAAGCCTGATTTTGCTGTTGCTCAAACCAACAGGCTCTGGTGAAATGACTCATTCAGACCTCATTGGGGGTTTTTCATGCTTTGGTTGAACTCTGAAACACTCTTACTTTGAAGCGCTCTCCTGGATCCAAAGTACAGAAACGCACCTCTTTTTCTTTTCTCCCATGGTCCATAGCTGCAGAGGTTGAAGACCAGGGGTCAGTACTCTTATGAAACTTGGCGTATATATCTCAGGGAACATATCTGAGTTTCTTTTTAACAACAACCTCCTTTGTAAACATTCCAGCAGGAAGTAAGATATCAGGTAATATCTCGAAAGCCCAGAGCACATAAAACATTCAGTCAGCCAAGGACTTAAGACACACCTACTTCCCATGGAAAATTGCCATCATTTGTTTTAATTTGCTGCTTTTTGATGTTGCTTCAGTTGTCAGTGGATATCTCGTTTGGGAGGAAATCTTCACACGTTCACTTCAAACGCTCCAGGCGAAGGATTTCTCCTCCCTTTTTTGTCAAAAGGAGCTTGCTTTAGAAAATTAGGGTTGATTCTGTGACAGCTACATTACACATGTGAGAACTAGGTCACATAGTATTTAGAATACTTACTTACCAGTGCTTAAAGAGGTTACTCATGCCCACCTAGAGTGCGAGCAGAGAGTTTTTAATAGCATCTCAGAGATGCCATCAGCTCCTGCAGCTGAAGGCTTTTACGCCAAATAAGGCTGAAAAATGAAACCCACGGTGCTCTCAGGACAAGGAGCCGAAGGTCAACGTCACACAGACTGGATCCCTTTGAAACATCTCAAGCTCCCTTTGTAAGGAGATGTGACTTAAGGAAGGAGCTGCTGATGAGCAATATTAGCTGTTAGCTTTGGGGATCAAACACTTTTCATCAGGAATTTTCAAAATAAGAGCCACATGTCCGATGAGTCGTTGGGCGAGACTCTCAAACATGAGTTGCTCCCACTGCTTTCTCTGAGGTGTGTGAATGTGTCTGAATGGATGAGTTAATACTGATGGACTCTTTACTCTGCAGCCTCTACCATCAGTGTGTGAATGTGACTGAATGGATGAGTTAATACTGATGGACTCTTTAAACAGCAGCCTCTACCATCAGTGTGTGAATGTGTTGTTCAGTCGCTCCATGTTTGTGTGCTCCGTCCAGGACTCGGCTCTGGGGGGTCGCTTGAAGTTTGTCCTGGACTCTGAATCCCTGAGAGTCTCCACAGCTGACCTCAGTCGAGCAGCTTTAGTATAAAACCAGAGTTCAGCTCCTCGTGTTCGTCTGCTGGCTCCGAGCCGCTGACGTGATATTTGACATGAGATGCCAAGTGTGAGAAACTGTGTGTGTGTGAGAAGAGTGTGTGTGTTAAGTGTGTGTTTTGTTCTCCTCAGGGTGTGAAGATATTAAACCAACTGGCTGCGTCGGTTTGGAGCCTGCCGATTGATGGACCGGGACAGATGCTCAGGTACACACACATACACACACACACACACACACACACACACACACGCATACACACACACGTACAAACTTTGTAGACGTTGAAGTTTTGTGTTGGTGTCGATGCGTTGCCTCTAAAACTTGAATGCTGTGTTCATCTTTATTTTTTAAGATTTGCAAAGATTTGGGGATTTCTTTTTGGTGTTTTATTTGAAGATTTTGAAGGCTCATTTTTTTATTTCAGGGCTTTAATTTTTTATATTTGTAAGGTCTGCATCTGAAACTTCTCATTTCTTTGTAGATTTTTCTCTTTTTGCTGCTTCTTTCTTAAACGTGAACGGTCTCACTGCGCTGCTTTTTCTCAGAATATAAAAGATTTGAGTTATTTTTCATCAACATAGTTTCAGGAGGATTTTGTCAATTTAGTTTCAATTTAGTGCTTCTTTTTTTCTGAGTTTTTTTTGTATTGTTTGCTGTGTATTGATGTGTCTCCTTCATAATTCTGATCTGATGTGTTTGAACAACAAAAGAGAAAATGTGAAGCCAGCAGATATAAGACTTTTCACTTTGTAATTCTCCTCTCCTGAAGTGAAAAGGAGCCCAAATGTCATCACCTTCAATGACTGTCCTTAAACTTCCTGTGAGGCAATTCAGAGTCCACAAAACCACAACCACACACACACACACACACACACACACACACACACACACACACACACACACACATAATTCTCTGTGCGACACACAGTTTCCCAACAGGTGCAGGAGGAGATCAAGTTGCCACACTTTTCTTCCTCTTCTCCTTCCCGCCTCTCTCTTTCTCGAATTAATGCCAGTAAGAGCGGCTTTACAGACATTTCTGATGTGCATGTGCGTGTGTGTGTGTGTGTGTGTGTGTGTGAGAGTGTGTGTGAGTGCGAGAGTGGGGGGGTCGCTAATAACCAGGCAAGGTACACTAATCTCCGATGGCAACATTTGGTTTACCTTAAGCTGGAGGGACAGCTGTATTAAAAGCAGGAATTATCCTAATCAGTTCAAACTCCATCCTCCTCCCTCCCCGCTTCACCTCTTTGCATATAAAACTTCCACATTAGGCTTAAGAGTACAACGGCTTAGCCGCTGTTCGCCCTACATCTGTCTTCTCCCCGTGACGACCAATCAGGAAGGTGGACGGAGGGATGAAGGGGAAAAAAACAGGAAGGTGGATGAAAAAAGGAAAGAGAGAGAGAGAGATGGAGGATGGTGGGAAAGAAGAGAAGAAGAAGAGGGAGGGGGAGAGTGATGGAGGGATTTCTACGTCAGCTAAAGAGGAGTCTTCTGTGAACAGTTTAAAAAGGTATTTGAGGAGAGTAGTACAGTGTTTGACGTGTTCTGCTACTTCTGTCCGTGGCCACTTTACAGATGTACATTTCACTCTTTGCACAATCCCAAAAATGCACGCACTGCCACCAGCGCCCCAAGATCACTGATGTTTGACATGAATGATATCTAAACAAAGCTGGACTTTTACAAACACGTTTTATCTTTTGCAATTTTGCAGAATCGAATCAATCACGCATAAAAAGCAGGCTGGGTGTCCTGGCTGCTCGAGCGGTGCATTGTGGGTATTGGAGTCTGTTTATTATTGCAAACAGCTGGTTATAAAAATGATGTTTGATTTGACTTTCCTGCAGACAAAGTCTCAAACTGTATTCTTCTTTTGTTTGTCTAAAATAGCTTCCTGTGCTTTTGTTGCATCCAGCTGAGTTCAGGTTAGCGTAGCTGCTCGTGCATGTGTGTACGATAAGGTATAAGCGCACACACACCATCTGTGCAGGCGATCTTAGACTCACATTTTGATGTTCAGTGGTTGCCAGGTGTAATTGAGTTCTCAGGAAGAACTGAAACCTTCCTAAAGAAAAGTATTTTCTTTCTTCTTTTAATTTCACAGTTTCAGTGAAAACAACATCTTCGACCTATTTCTCCTAACATGAGGTATATGCATTCAGACCTGTCCCTGCTTCACTGCAAACAGCTTCTATCCTGCATTTTTTTTTTTTTTTTTTTGCCTCTCTCCGAGGCCCTCGGCACCATAAATCCGACTGATTACTCCGCACCCCTTTTGCTTGACTGAACCTTCACAATCAGCCGTGGCCGCCAACAATGAGGCCCTGATGAATCAAACATCCATGGCATTAGTTTCACCTTGCTGCCCCTTTCCCATGCGCCGCCGCCTCTTTGTCAGGCCACGGTTTGATGAGAAGGACTACTGACACTGGCTGCACCTATTGATAGACAATTCTGTAAAGACGGACCCCAACAACCCCACCAAAGAGCGAGTGCTGCCCCCCCCCTCCCTCCCCCTCTCTGCACCCAGAAATAGGCGACAGAATTTGATTGGAGCACTGGGCTAAAACCCCTGCTGTCTGGTTTGTAGGAGGCTTTGTGTTCAGTTTTTGGCTCTTGGGGTGTCCAGTATCTGCCAGTGAGACTGTACTATTACGAAGGACCCCTACACCCAAAACACACACACACACACACACACACACACACAGACATACACACAGGGGGAAAGAGCGTTTAAGAAATACAGAAACTTATACAGATCAGGTCGTAGAAAATCGTAAAAAAGTTGTGTGCATGACAAAGCTATGTGTGATTTCGACACAGTGGAAGTTTTCACCTGAAGTCTCAGTGACTCTCTCCTCTCAGCCATCCTATCACTACCAGAAGAGGATCAGGAGATCAAACCCTTATCGTACCGTGCAAGTGTTCAGCGGGCACAGGGACCATTGAGTGTGTGTGTGTGTGGGGTGGGGGGGGGGGGGGGGTAGAAAGAGGGAGGGGAGAGAGAGAGAGAGAGCGCGTGGCTGCACACTCTCTCAGCAGTGAACGCTCATCCAACGTGCTACCCACAATGTTTTATTCATTGAGATGCATTTTTGATTATATTTGAATTTAATTGACATTTGGAGATAAATGAAGAGTCTCAGTCCAAACTGAGACATCCACTACTGAGCAGAATTCACACCTCTTCACAGGAAGTGATGAGCAGCATGAAAATAAAAACCACACTCAGCCTTTTGGACAAGTTAGACATGTCCTTTTTAATATTTTATATCGACAAAAACAAGCTGACAGGATGAAAGATGTGGATATTTGTCATGAGTGAAGGGATGACAGTCACTTTCTTCGAGTCAAACTTTAATGTAGGTCAGGGAATATATTTTTTGTGCAGGAGTGGAAGATAGATTATTAATCCAAGTGTCACAATTATACAGAAGAATCTACTGCATTACATTTCAGGGACAGTGCTGCTCTCTGTGCTTTAGTGCAGATATTTTTAGTCACCATCACGCTAGCATGCTAAGCTAACTAGCCTCCTTTTTTAGTCTGCAGTTTTGTTTTTATATGTGCACAGGAAGTTTACACACGCAGCTCCTCCTGCAGACATCACTGCAAGTGTGAAAATAATACTCCCATTTTCTGACTGACTCTTGAATCGCCTCGTGTCTCTGCAGTGGGTCAGTCTTTGTTCGAGGGGGATGCAGGGCGGGGGTTGTCACAGCACACAACTTTCTATGAACTGTTCAAATGAAGGGACTGCAAAGACCTTCTTTCAGCTCGGACACAGCCACCGTTTTACTTATTCCAGAGAATTTCCAAATACTTTAATGAATATAAAGCTTTTGGCTACTTATAGTATGTACAAAGTTCCTAAATGAGTCCTGCATGGCTCAGAAGTTAGACTGGTTGGGTGTTGGATGTGCCTGGATCTGTCCCAGCTGAAATCAATACAAAAACACCAGTGGAGGATTTTTGAAAGAGAACATCCAATCAGAGGTTTGCATCATGTTCAAATCACTGATAAAGGAAAAAGAGAAATAACATTTAGGACAACTAAGAAATCTGAATTTAGAAACGTTCCTGTTCGAGCTTGAGCGTTTTTTTCCAGTCGTGAGCGTCCTGTGATGAACCGTTGAAAGCCTTTTGGTAAAAAAAAAAAATGTGACCACGCTTATTGTCCAAACTTACAGTCAGGCTTAAATGCTGCAGAACTGTCATTGTTGTTGTTGTTGTTGTTGAACATGAAACAGACATTTGGAAGATATCCATGGACTAAAGAAAAAAAAAATCCCTCTTTGTTCGGGATGACGGCTTCCCTTCAGTCTCATCATGTGTCCAGCCCAGTGAGGTTTAAATCTGCCCACCTGTCCACACGCTAATCCCCCCAGCCTTATTACAAAACTGTGCAATTAATTAAGGGCTCAATCGCTGGGATTAGTAACCTACATTCAATTTGATACTCATATCAGTAACTCCACAGTTTGAGAAAGATGTGCGTGTGCAGCAGAAAAAAACGGGTTTGAAATGCCTCAAAAATCGTTTAATTTTAGTTTGAGTTTAATTTGAATTTTCACCAAAATAAAAACAAACAAAAACAAAACAACAAGAGGTGCGACAGCAGTGCCTTTCTGGTTTACAGTGGAATTACAGAGATTAAGATAATCTCCGCTGTATGTTTACAGCATCATGAAACAGGCCTGATATAATGACCGACAAATCTGGATTAGGTCATTCACAGCAGAATAGGGAATTTATCCCGATGATTATTGTGAGCAGCCTGTGCTGAAACACAATCCCTGCCTTAGCTGGACACAACCACACGCACACACACACCTGTACACACATAAGCCTGCAGGGCTGTGTGTGTATTGTTTTTGTGTGTATTGTTTTTGTGTGTGGTATTTTAAAATGCCCTCTGTTCATTTTCATTCAGTCCTTATAAACGCAGGAGCAGTGCTGTAAAAATGACACGGCAGCACGTAGAAGTGTTGTCAGGAGGTGTGTGTGTGTGTGTGTGTGTGTGTGTGTGTGTGTTTGTGTGTGCACAGGGCCGTTACAAAAGCAGGTTACGGCAGCGCAGAAATGACACGGTGCAACAGATGATGGGCATTATCCCATCAACCTGCTGTTTCTGCACACACTCTGTCCCCTCTGTGTTCCCTTTGAAAGGACAGCAGGAGTGTGTGTGTAAGAGTGAGAGAGACGGGTGAAGGCGGGAGGGAGAGAGGCTCCGTTCACACACACACACACACACACACACACTCACACTTTCATGCACGCACACACTCTGCACCTGTCACAAACAGCCTGTCAGAGCAGGAGAAAAGAAACTTTCAGCCGCGGAGGGAAGAGGTGTCTGTTTGATCAAACTGCACTGATCAGACTGTGTGATTGTTAAAGCTACAGAATATCACTCCAAACTGAACTGCGGTACCCATAATCCTCTTTCAGGGTGAGATTGTATCTGTAGTCAGAATCAATCTGTTCCTCTTATCACTGTTTTCATGATGATCAGGTATCAAACCTGCAGAAGCAAGAGCACACTCAGCCACTGTGGGATTGTCTCAATTTGCTGTACTTGCCTTTTGTGTCATACGGCCCATGAGCAGGGGTTGTGGGTTTGAGTCCAGCCTCTGCCCTTTGCTGCATGTCGTCCTCTACTCTCTCCTTCCTGCATTTACCGTCTCCATTCGGCTGCCCTATCCGGTGGAGGCAAAATAATAAGAACTAGCCGTTGTTGTTGTTTCAGCTTTTTTTGATGAAGTAGTTTTCCATGTTTGTGACTTACTCCTCAGAACTTTCTCTGCAGTTTCTCTCCTGCCGTTTCAAACAGCCAATAGGAGGTACGTGATTCATTTATGAAGCCAGCAGCGTGTACGTGTCGTTATATTGAGCGCTTCAGCAGAAGGTACACAGATTGTACGTGGCACAAAGCTGACGGACACACACACAGGTTTGGATAAAGGGACAATACTGGCCCGGTGTATCTGCATCTCCATACATTCAGGTGTAAACCCCCTGTGTAATGCACCTCACCAGAAGGTTAACTTCACTGCCTGTAAATTACCTCCGCCCCCACACCTCCACCATCACCGGACAATAGGCTCAGCAGTGGCCCGGTGATTGCCTCTTTTCAAATGGAAATGCTGGTCGCCTCTCTTCTGCCAGGTTCCCCTAAGCAGTGTACAAATTACAGTTTACAAGGCATGGAGGACTGAAAAAAAAAAAGAACAAGCAGATAGACACGGAGAGAAAAGGTGGGAGGGAGGGAGAATAAAAACAGAATATCTTTTCTCTCGCTGTTTTTTTTTTAATTCGGCAAAGTGACATGTAAATTAGCCTTTAAGTGCTCCACTCGGGGACTGTGATCGTGCCCTAATTGTCACAGTCAATTGTGGCCAACAGTCTCTTCAAACCGGGCAGCTTTTGACAACAAGCACGCTGGGATCAAAAGACGAATCATCGACTCCCCTCCCGACACACACACGAGAGCACGTGTGTGTTTTTGGGCTGCTACAAAGAAAAATGGTGAAAGTGAGAGGTGAGAAATGGCATGAAGTGCGGGACAAAACAGCAATTTGCTTCCTACTCTAACTCATATCAACATCCCCCTAAATCCTTTGAGTGTTGAGATAACAAACGCCAAGAATGGCAACGCTGAGAAAGATGGTTTGTCCAAAAATGAGTAGAGGAGGTGTCCAGCGCACCCATCAGACCGTGAACCAACTTCTCTCCGAGTCCTGTGGGGCCATAAACTTTAGCAGGAGGATGAAACGGATATGTTTGTCCGAGGCAGAGCTGCAAAATAATGCTAACACTTGAAACCACAAAAAAACAAGCCAACTGCAAACTCTGGATTTTTATCGGAGAGGCCGAAGGGTTCAAAGCGGACTTCTCTGCAAAGTTCTGCCACAGTAGGTGAAAAAAAAACACATTACTGTCTAGATTTTAAAAAGAGATACTTTTTGGTTAAACACTTTAACACTTTCTTTTTTTGCCATGTTTGGAGGCAGAACGTTGAGATTTGTGAAGTTTGGTCCATCGTAGATGAAGTCTGTGGAGTCTTGGTTTGTTATGCCGAGCTAACTGTTGGCTCGTTGACATCCTCTTGTGCTGCCACTTCTACTAAAACTACAAGCTGACCTTTTAAAGGTGTTAATACTCTATATTTCTATAAGTAAGTTTACTCCAGAAAACACTGGATGCTTTTCACATGAACTCTTTAAACTCCTGTTCTAAAGAAATGGACTATAATTTGGAGAACCCAAATGGTTGCGTGCCAACTTGGGCCAGTCTGCACCAATTTTAGACTCATAACTGCTCCAGCCGTCCAATCCTTGGAAAGTCAGCTGATGTCCCAGAAATGCAGACACAGTTTTGGTTTGTGAGGACTCGACGGGCCAAACAACGTGCGATTAAGTCAGGCATGAAACTAACTTGACGTAATCTCTCCAACAGCCACTTCTTTACGATGAAATGATGAAACATCTCAAGTTAAACAATGAATGAATCTTTCTCTGTGAACACCCATCCACAATAATCATGACCATGTTTCACAGAAAAGACTGCAAGTCCCATGATCCCATGCTACTTTAGGACATGATCAGAAAACTACATACTGTATATATAGAAACCTCTTCGACTCCTATCTGAGTTTTTGTTTGGAATCATTTGTATAAAAGTTTTAGTTTTATTGTCCTTCCCAAACTCGTCTTGGGAATTGCATGTCAAGATGTAATGACTTCTGGGTAATGAAGTCCTCTGCACTCTTTATTTTTATTGCCCTCTGCAGGCCTTTGGAACGGCAACAGTCTGAAATGTCTAACTGAATTTCAGTGTTTGTGCATGTTTTCTCTTCTGCTGGACTGCAGATCATGTAACTTATATTAAATATACGTGCTGTTTTCTTCATGACAGAGTATCAAGCTGCCAGATGATGTCGGCGTGCAGAGATCTGACTGAGGGGGAAATGTCTGAGAGCTGGACCCGCCTTCTGCAGCTGTGAGTCAGATCTTTTAATTCCATCTCTGTGTCCTGAGAGGATGTAAACTCATATACAGTGGCAGATATTAAGAGTACGCCGATATGCAAATGTCTGTCGAGATTAGAGCTACAACAATTATTCAAATGTTTGATTAATTATTCATCGGAGACGGCGTCAATTATTCATTCCAGCGAGCGATAAGTCGCCCTTTTCCTTTTTTTTCTCTCTTTCTTATCAGAGTGAAAAGTTTTTTTTGGTGGGATCAATCAGAATCCCAATCAAAAGCATTTTATTTGTCGAGTACAGTAAATGTGGAGTATAGGATTTGTTTTTGGTGGCTCCGGTTCAGAAACTGGATCTGCAGACATTTAGACTCATCACATGACACACATACAGTATATATGCACATACCTGCTTCTCTGTCTGCTGCTCCGACGTTCTCTACTCTTGATTCGTTCTGACCACTTTAAAGGCCTATTGAAGCAGCTGAATAATAATGTTGTAAAGATTTTGCGTCATCACTTTATCATGTACCAAAACATCCAGGCTGGACTCTATCCAGGGACTTCTCCCTCTACAGCTCGTTTTTGTGTCCCGTCAGAAAAAAGAGCAAAATAAGAAGGAATGTGTCCAGGAATAACACCGACTAAAACGTTTGACTTATCTCTGGACTCTGGTTCTAGACGGCTGTAGTTTCAGCAAAGCGATTTGAAAAGGATACGAAAGCAATATGACACGGTACAACCAACATGAGCACCGTACGGCCTGATTCACTTGTCTTCCACTCTGGAAGACAAGTGGTCGAAGAGCAGAAGGGTGAAAATCACAGCAGACTTTAAAACACGGACAGATCGGGAGCTGCACTTTCAATGATGATCAATACTAGAGAGAGAGAAAGGGGGAGGGAGAGACGGGAGACCCTTTTTTGTGTCCAATTCTTTGAACTTGCAGCCGAAGCACACGACAAACCCGTCAAACCTCATGTACTTAAAGGTATCAATTTATTATGTTAAAAATCCTTCAGACACCTGATGACAGCTTTAAAAATGTCATATAAAAACACATTTATTCTCATGACATTCGTATAAACAAGACTACAGACCATTTACTTCTTTTGTTTTTAGCGTTAGCTTTAGCCTCACGTAATCATTGCTGGAGTGATTAAGATGCGTCCTGCTCATTATCATCAACAGCTTTGAATTGATAACCCTGTGAAACATTCATCTGCTTCCTGCACGAAAAAACACCCAAACATATGAAACACAAGACGTATTGAAGGCTGTAATGACAGAGAGTCTCAGGAATAATCGGACAGAAAGAACTGTTTCAGTCCCTTGTGATGCTAGAATAATAAAAGTTTAGTCTTTTATGGAGTTGTCTTTCCAAACTTGTTGTGTTTGGGAAGCCACAAAGCGTCTGACCTCCTTCTACAGGAGAAAAAGGATCCTTACACATGATGTGTTTGTTTTCCCCCCTCACTCGAATAAGTGGTCATTTGTAGAAGCCTCCACACAGTTTGCAGCTAACAAGAACAACATCAAAAAAATCAATACTTTTTGGTGTGAGCATTTGTTTCTGCAGCAGTCTCAGTCGGACGTGGAAGCTCGCACAGAGATCAGAACTGCTTCTCTCTTTTCTCCCCCTCTGTCTCGCTCACGGCAAATGTAAACTGCATTCATTTCTGCATGTTTGCAGAGTTCTCTCAGATCACAGGGCCGAGCCTTCGCCTCTCGCTCTTTAATTGTCCGTCAATCTGAGGAGATGTTGCGGCGCGGTGGCTATCACAGAGACCAAACCCCGTGGAGAGATGTGAGGTTTGATGTAGCTGGAGCTGGAGGAGCCACAAACAAGCGGCGAGAGGAGATGTGATCTAGGATGCTTCTGTGTCATGCATTCAGAACGCCACCAAACAAGCGTTATTTTAATTAAAGAGAGGCGAGACTCGCTCCTGGAATAAAAGCACAAACTGAGAGCTGAGGGTTGAACACTTGAGAGCGCGCTCACTTGACAGCTGTTTTGAATTGTAGAAGTGAATGTTCAAACTGTCCCTCCTCTTCTTCTGCAGAGCCGCTCTCTGGTCAAACCAGCTTTGTTTGATTCTCTACATCACAGGAGGAGCTTCTAATTGTATTTACAGCAACTTCTCCTCCAGCTGGGGGCTGACTGCTCAAACTTTCACAACATTTATTATTCTCTGTGCACTCTTCACTAATAAATTTATAAGCCTTATTTAACATCCTCAGGACAAATTAATCAAAAGAAGATCTCCGGGTTCCTGATAAATTTATTTCCACTGAATGACCGCTCCTCAGGGCAAATATGAATCACATAATGACCACAAAATCCCCTCTTACTTCACGTCTGAGAGATGTCATATGTCAAACTTACACATGATGCAACCGCTGAGTAAAGCATCACCACCCAACACATGAGGACACGCCACTGTAGAGCTGCTGCGGCTCACTGTCGGCTTACAGGAGTCCTCCGATGCTTCATGGACTCATTTTGAAAAGATCATGTCTCCATGTTCTGAAAACCAGAGGTCAACATTCAAACGGGATGAGAGTCTTTGACATGGTGTGATTTGTACGGAAGCCCACGGAGGCCAAAGAGAAAAAAAATATGTGATTTAATTTTTGAAACAGATTGAACCGATTTGTCACCTAAATAAAGAAAATGTTTGTTTAGGAACATTTCTCATTGTTATGTTTTCAACTGATTTAAAAAAGAAGACAGAGTATTAGAGTTAAAAGAGTTTGTTGACTAGGCATATTAAATTTGAAAGCGGTTTTATACGAGGGTTGAAATAATTATTCTGAGAGGTTGTGTCAGAAGAGAAAAAAAACATATTTTTCCACCATTTCTTTTTTCTGTGAAAAGAAAAAAATAATTAGCTTTGCCCATTTTATTTCTGTGTTGCGTTTTTGAATGGTCCAAACAAAAAAGTGATTTACAACTCAGAAGACTAATATTAGGATCAGATGCAGAAACTAAATGTCCTTCTCCCCTCTGGACTTCTGTAGTTCTGACAGACATTTAAAAGTGAATGTTAGGGCATGTCATTCCCCTTCAGATATTCTCTTGTTTCCTCCTGGTAAGACTGTAGCTGTGGAGTAAATGCTGACTCATTGTTTTGCTTGGAAAAGTGTCAGATTTGTTTGTGCCAACAATTAAAGTCTAAACTGTTGGCTCTGTTTATCTGCTCCTTCAGCTTTAAGCTGCAGACATCAACCTTAGTTTGATAAAAACCTGTCGACACATCAGTCTGTGTGTGTGAGCTCTGACCTTTGACCTCATGCTGGTTCTGTTTGTATGAAACCAGTCATCATATTGCGACCTCTAAAATCTGTAAAACTTGACTCAAAGAAGGGTTTTTCTCTTTCCCTCATGAGGCATCGTCTACAGTCTGTGAACAACACAGAGAGGAGGGGGGCTCGAAGCCCTCGTACTCTGCAGGCTGCAAAATGTGCAGGACCACTGTGACTTCAAACCTCAGAGTTATCACAAAGACAGGTTGACAAGAAGAGAAAATATAATGTTGGATGTTTGATTTATTGTCTATCACTGTCGTGTGAGTCATCCTACATCCTTAAATCTGAGGCCGCGGAGTCGTCGAAAGTCTCGAGCTCTGTGTTGACTCACTGGGCAGGAGTCATGGTGACGATGAGTCCTCAGACTGTAGCAGGTTTTTTTTTTTAGGAGCTGCTGGGTGAGAGCAGGCCTGGGCAAAGATTCATCAGTGGATGCTCGTCGACGTCATGTGACTCTCACAGATCTAAATTAGGCCAATAATCAGGGACGCCTGGCGGCAGAGCTGCTCAATGCACAAGCGTATACATGCGAGTGTGTTTCAGACTGTAGGCGAGCTCCAGTGTGCCATCTCTCTAGCTCTCTCTTTCTGTTTCTGTGTACCAGGGAAGCTGCAAAAGCGTGCTGGAAAACATTTATCATATATAATTATGGGATGTCTTTTGCATGATCTGATGGTCGACGTTCTCTTTGTGAAACATGCGATGTGCAACAAGATGACTGACCTGATTTAAAAGAGGATTTTATTTCACTCTGTTATGAAACCTGCTGCTGATCCACCTTCCACTCACGGCTTTATGTCGAGCAGAGGTCATGAATGTTCGACTTTCTGAATGAAATATGTAGAGGAAAAGATACTGGATATTTAAAAACAATCAAATACAGTGCAAGAATTGGATGATAGTGTAAAGTAAAAGGATATCCTCATGCTGCAGTGACCGTTCAGATTGATTTATTGTGATCAGTATAAGGAGATGTGACACTGTGCAGTAAAATAAATCAGGAGTCATGTGTAAGATATGAAGCATTTTACTCATCAGAGAAAACAATAAACAAATTCACACACAAAAAGAACTCTAACCTGCAAGCGTTTAAAGTACAAAGGATATTTTTAGGCTGTTCAATTTGTTGTTTTTTGATGCACACGTGCGATTTGAACCATTAAAAATATTCAGCAGAGAGACGAGCTGCTCACTCTCACTGACCACGCTCGAGTTTGACTCTTTTACTGAGGAATTAGATTTTTAAAAACCAGCAAAAACATTCAGTCAAGAGGATGCTCTCACGCTGCAGTGACCTCTGACATCCTCACGTTTGATTTCCTGTGAACATTATCAGAGTGTGTGTGCAGACATGTTTGAGCGGCATCAGGGTGAAATGTCGATCTTTGTCGCGTGAAGTTGGAAGGCCAACGACGGCAGCAAGTGAGAGCTCCAAACATACAAACACAAGTCATAATTAGCCTGACAGATCGTCTCAAACATTCCTGCAACCCCGCTGCACCGCTGTGTTTGTGTTTGTGCTGTCAGAAGCAAAAAGAGGGCCTCTCTTCTCTCTCTCTCACACACACACACACTCGCATACACTCAGGCAGAGGCAGAGAGGGAGAGAAAATTAGGATTATAATCTTGGTAATCAACAGTCACGCCTGAGGCAGACAGCTGCACAACTGCACAGCTCCAATTTAGGTGTTGGACATTAAAAAGTATTAAACCCAATTGAGTTTCCACTTATTGATTTGTCTGGGGCAACATTTCAACTTCAGGAAAAAAAACTCACCATGATAATGTACTGCAAAAAGATTT
>NC_136713.1:5670037-5682537 GCF_947650265.1 Symphodus melops
ATTCCCATGCTGGATGTATGCAAATCTGAAGCAAAGATGGGGGCTTGGAGTGGAGGAGAGAGGGGGGTACATGAGCTCTTTAAATGGCATCATGTGATATGGATTCTTTTTTCTTTCTTTCTTTCTTTCTCTCTTTCTTTCTTTCTTTCTTTCTTTCTTTCTTTCTTTCTTTCTTCCCCTTCTCTTTCAGAACTTTCTTTTTTGTTTAAGAAGAAGGATTATCAGTACACCTTCCCCCTTCTCCCTCTCCCTTCCTCCCCCCTCCCTGGCCAAGCTGCGCAGGATTTAGGCAGATTTACTTCAGCAAACACCTTTGGACACTGGGGGGGGGGAGTAGGAGTCTGTTTGCAAAAGGGGCCTTTTGTTCCGGGAGGTTCTGGATAAAGCCTTACCAGGCAGCCATGATATTAACCCGTGCTTTGGAGAAACCTTTTGAAATCTTTGCATGAAAACTCTCTGCTCCTCGTGCATCCTCTCTTCCCTTTAAAAAAAAAAAAAATTTTTAAACGGCCTTTTCTCGAGCTCCGGTTTGAGTTATGTTGTGATTTTTGTGGTTCTGGAAAAGCTGCAGAAGTTGGAGTGTATTTTAGTTGATGCACACTTACACACACAGACACACACACATGCATAGAGTCACTGCCAAGAACGATGAAAGCGAGAGCGGTGGCTGGGCTCCGTTGCCTGACTAACACCGAGGCATGAATCAGCCAATAGCGAGCCAACTCTGCGCCCTGTGACTTCCCTTTATGTTTTAAACGACAATAATGATGTATCGCACAAAACAATGTGGCGACACGGGCAGCGACGTGGCATTCCCAGCATGCTTTTGGTCTGAATCACTTGCATTTTGTGTAAAAATGGAGGCAGTTTTGCATGAAACCAGTGCAGGAGTCGGATTTGAGAGCACGGCAGCTGAACTGTGGCTGAACTCGAGCTTCGTCCCCAGAAGGAATCGCTGCAGAAAAATCTGCTTCTTCTCGCCTTTTGGCCACTTGATTCTGAAGTCGCAGGTTAAATTATGCAAGTGAGTTCTGCTCTGAGAGAAAAGCATTAGTTTGAATTTGTTCTGCATCATGTTCGTGTGTTTAAATAAGGCCTGGAGTGACGCAGCGATTGTCAGGAGTCCAGGTCGCTCAGACATCCACGGCTCCGTGAAAAGCAGCAGAGATGGAGAGTGATGGAGCAAAGGTGACAGACTTAAAGGTGTTTTTGTGGCGGCGGCGTTCTGCCTGTCAAACTCTGACCCACCTCCTTCCATCGCTCCTTTCTCTCCCTCTCTCTCTCAAGGTTTGACAGGTCGTATCATCCCCCCTTCTCCACGATGCACGCCTGTTCTGCGACACGCTAGTCTAAGTAAAGTTGTGCTGCAGTCAGATGTCTTTTCCCTGCTTCCCTGACTTGATTTCATGCCTTCTTGCGTGTTTTCTCCCTTTTTCCACCTCTCTCTCATCCCCTTCTTTTCTTCTTTCTTGTGATTTCGACAGAAAGCAAACACCGAAATTGAAAACTTCACTGGTCCGGCAAATAATTGCATGCATTTGGTGTTTTTCATTTACGTGTGTACACTCTTTACCCTAAGCCGGCATGTTTTATGCATTGCGTAGGAAGGGGGAAAGGCATTCTGAAATCTCATGCCTCATTTGAGTCTTTCTCAAGTGAAAATGCAAAGTCTTTATTTGGCCCATCCGTTCCGTCTCGTCCTGCTGTTTGCACTTATTCAGTTGTTGCGCCTGCGTCTCGCCGTGTGATTTTTCGACATTTTCCACGCGTCGACTTTCTCTCCCTTTTGCGAGGGAGTCTGGGCGCGACAGACGACAGGTTGCAGAGCAGGTGTAAACTAACTATTGGGATTTCGTAATAGAATGGCAGGGGGCGAGAAACAAGTTTATAAACACCTTTTTCTCCCAACAATGGTATATGTGTGCATGTGCATCCTCCTCACGAGAGCAGTTTGTTCTTCCAAATGAAATCCAAGCCAGGAATACCTTCCAGGTTTATCATTTTTGGAAAGATTACCTTATGAGTTTCCTTTTTTTATAACTGAATTTGGAAGAATTTATGCAAAATGTTCCATCTTTGTGTAGCTTTTGCACGTCTCTGTGATGTTTTCTGCCTGTCAACGCAGATCTCTGATTTGAGCTCTTGAACCAACAGAATATCAGCTAATAGAGAAACAGAGGAGCAGAAAGAAAAGTGTTCTGGAGGCAAACATCCCAGCTGCCTGTGTGTGTGTGAGAGAGACTTTCGCTCCTGTCACCCGTAGAACATCGCACAGCTTCAGAAAGTAATCACCTCACCCGCTTATTAAAATGATTTTTTTGTCCATATTCTTTTTTTTGCAGCAGCTGCTTTCAGAGACGACACCTTTGTGCAAACAAGTGTTGAAAGCAGCCTCCAGTTTTTTTTTGTTTTTTTTTCCAGCTCTGATGTCGGCACTGCTGATCTGCAAGCGCCGCTCGCTGCCACATGTGCACACACATATAGAGGAAACACACACACACACTCTTTGATGTGTGTTTGATTGTCGGGTGGAAGAGCTCTTCTGGCAAGGTCACGGCGGCGTGGAGCAATCAATAACAGATCAGCAGATTAAGGCACGGTGACATCTGGAAATCTGGGCCCTTTTTTAAAAAGGACTCCACACGTTTGGCAGAACACTCTTACCTTTCATTCAAGATAATAGAACATGCTTTTTGATCAGGGCTCGCTTTCTGACTCATTATTCACAAGGTGTCCCGCTTCTTCGCCACCTAAGTGCACCCCTCTCGTTACCTCCTTTTCTCTTCTGTGTTTTAATTTAACGAGGACTTGTCTGCTTCCGTTTGTGCTCCGGTTTCCCCTGTTCTGGAAGTAGATTCAGATGTGTTATCTCGCTTTAATTGCAGCCGATTGCCAAGCGAGATTAGGACAAAATTAGGTCATTTTGCGGTTGCACAAATTCCACTCACTTCCAAGCTTTCATCTTCGCCGTTGATCAAGCACCTTCTTAAGCGGAGGTTGCAGCAGGAAAGAGGAAATGGTCAGAAATTGCTCGGGCTTCGTTGTTATTCAAACATACATTTAACCTTTGGCAAGAGTGAGTCAAGGAGAGCAGAGACGCGAAGAGAGGGGGGGCGAGAGCCTCCTCTCCGTTTAAATGTCATCTGTGCTGCAGTCAGCGGACATGTGTAGCAGAGTCGTCCCCGCTCAGGACTCAGAGAGGTGGATTCACGTGTTAATGAGTTGTGACGGGAGAGGGAGCCCCCGCTCCTGAACGCCTCGTGTCCCGCCGCTGTCAAACGCGGATGTCAAACAAACACCTCCTCAGGTAGCGGGGGGATAATCACACCGACAGGCCTGTCCTCAGCCTTTCTGACGTGCAGGACAAACATGATCTGAGGCTGCAGAGGAGGGGAGGAGGAGAGGAGAGAGGAAAGGAGTTTTGGGCAAGGTGGTCAAGCAGGAGGTGAAGGTTGAATTTACACAATCCTGTTTCAGTGGATCTAATATGAAAAGCAGAAAAGTTAGAGGCGTCCTGTTTTCTGAAGCTCAGAGTTTGGTCTCTTGCCTGCTGCAGGGGCCGTTCACACAGTAAGCAGAGATGCACATGTTTGCCCTGGTGAACATCAGGTAAATGATTATAAGGGACTGGAGGTTTGAGCTCTCCCTCGTCATGTTTGTACTTTTTGGTTTTGGTGACAAAGTGAGACTCAAGGATTTTGGTTTTGGGGCCACAGACACTGTGTGATTATGATCACGCTGTCGTCCTCTGAAGTCACCATGAAGAGATAAACCTGCGGTGTGTGTGTGGTTGTGGCTGCAGTTTGAGATTGACGCCACAGGTTTTGGGCCTGAAGTGGCCCGGTGTGAGCTCTGAATGAGTTTGGTTACAGATCCCGGCTGCTGAGGGATGATGGGTATTTCCTGACCCAGAAACCGTGGAGGAGACGGCTCAGACTGGCTCACAGATGGAGACTCGGTCCTCAGATTTGGTCTTCTGACTCAGCCTGGGTTTGAGTTTATGTTCAGTCTTCATGACTCTTCGACCAGAGCTTGTTTTTTTTTTTACATCAGTGAGGTTTAAACGCTGGGCTCATGAACATCCCTGGAGATTAGTTTTTAACTCTTTAAAGGTCATAACTCAGCTTTTTCTTGTAAATTCTTCTGAGGTGCAACTTCAACTTTTAAAAAAAATATTCCTGATAAAAACAATGGATAAATCTGTGGTGATGCATGAAGCCTTCAGTAATGAGCATGTTTTGGAAATGTCAGATATTTGTTTTGAAATGAAAGAGGTGACAGTAAAAAGAAACATCCCTCAAGTGTCTAGATACTGAAATATTCTGGGAAAAGTTTGGCTTCTCACTATCACTATCGTGTTTGTTGTTGCTGTTTTAAAACTTTGTCTTTCATGTCTCCCCTTCCCACCATCTATCCATCCAGTCATCCACTCGTTCAGTCAGTCATCTAAGCAGTCAGCCCGCTCTAATTACTTCTCCCCCACCCAGGGGAAGCTACTTCCTTATCGCTCGGCCGTCTTGCTCCGGCATTCCTGAGATAAATTCCCCTCCACTTTGTTATTCCTACTACTTAGGGGTATTGGAATTAGCATGTCCATCAAAGCAGACCTTGTACTCTTGTACTTCTTTTCCCACCCCCCCTCCTCCTCTCCCTCTCCCTCCCCGCCTCCTCCCTTACGACCTTATCAGTGGTCATACATTACAGGCGGGCATGGGGGACGTGCCCGCGGGCACCAGAGAGGTGAGTAACGGACAAAGGTATTGAGCCGAGTGCGTCTGACATCAAAGACGGAGGGATGATGAAGCGATGCTAATGTGTAGCTGGTGGCGTTTCAGCGCAGTCTGCTCTTTTTTGGAAACGCAGGTACTTCAGGGTGGCGTGGAAAAGGATTTGTCAGGTTGCATCCAGGTAGCACGTGTGCATGAAAAATGTACCACAGAGCTGTCTGTTTTTTTTGGAACCTTTTAGCACGCTTATACCTGCTGAAAACTCTACTTAACTAACTCCAAGCTTTCAGGGTAAAAAATCAGAGATCATTCATCCCTGCTAACACACTTTTTCTATCACTTGGTATCACCAAGCCCCCTCTCTTCCTTCCTTCCTTCCTTCTGCTCCTCGCCGTATGTTTCCCAACACGGTTTTATACCTCAACAAGCAAAGCAGACGCCGCCTTCTAAACTGGCAATCACAGTATCCCTAATGTTATTACTTTTCATAATTAGTTACAGCAACACTCATTCCACGACTGGCGGAAAGGAGTATTCCTTAGTAATTAAGGTAATGAAATATTCATTTATGCTACCTTTTCAGCAGTCGCACAAATGAGCCAGCCATGCTTAATGTCCGCCCTGCCTCTGATTTTATTATGATGGCAGACTGGCACATCTGCAATTAGCACTCACACTGACAGTTAGTGGGGGTTTTTTTTTGTGTGTGTGCGTGGCGGTAAGCAGAGGGAGGTGAGGTGAAGCGGCAGAAGGGTGGGAGCACCCTGCTGTGACTACACACCCGCTAAACCCCACCTTCTTCTCCTCTAACCTTGCCTCTCTTTTCTTTTCTCTTTCTGTGCTACCTTTATCTCCTCCTCCCCCCGCCGTCTCCTCCCCGACGGAGAGGTTACCTTTTCCCAACGGTGCAAAATCGACTTGACATTACTGTTCATCAGTTTCAGCCCCCCATCTCTCGCTGCGACTCCCCCCCCCTCACCCTGAGGTAGTTTGCATCAAATCAGGCCCAGTCAAGCTTCAAGTGGAAATTGGCAGGCCAGAACCTGACAGAGGAGGAGAGAGGGAGGGAGGACTGAGCACTACAAACCTGAACTACATCCAAGATGGTGGCTGTAGGATCAGGTTAAGAAAAAATGCTCTTCAATCTTTAATTAAAAGCAGCGTAGGAACACAGCAATGCCAAACAAAGTGTTGAAAAACAAGCAGGCAGCAGTAGAAGTAGAGAGGCAACACTTGAAACCTGAATTTAAAAGTATTTGGTATCATTGAAAGAAGTGGAGCAGCAATGTGCAAAATGAAAATTAAGCCAGCTAGAAGACGTTAGCAGCAAAATCTACGCAGCTAGCCAAAGTCTAAAAGCTTAAATAAGTTAGAAGCTTTGGGGAACACTTTCTGGATGGTTTTTGTCTCTGTTTTGTCTTCACATGTCACAGAGAAGATGCAACAAAACGTCCCGCCATGTCAAACTTTAGCTTTTAGGAGCGACTGGACGAGTGAGGAAGCGTTTATGTGCCATCGATTTGAAAACGGCTGACACTTGCAAAGAGTCACACATGTTCGCCAGGCAACCGCACATCTGCACACACGCAGTGATGCACACAAACACACTCCAGATCTGCATATTTGGCCACACATGCACACATTATACACACATTGGCACACTCTTAGCCCTATATATATCACACACACACACACTTCACACACATGCTAATTGGCACGCAGACAGGTCACAGCAGACACAGATGTGCCGTTTCTTTTTTCTTCTTTCCTCCTGAACCTCACTGCGGCCCTCAGAGGGAACCAGATAAGGACTTTGTGATGAAACTTTTAGTGAATCTCGCTGCTCCAGTTCTGTCGCCGCCACGTCACAGAGCTCAAAAACGCTGTGTACCCCCCTCATCCAAACCTCCTCCCCTCACGGCTGCTATATATTTTTATTAATGCTAAGTGTGAGAGGTGAATATTATTGTGTTTTTATATTTCAGCGGTTTTTTACAGCCTTGGAGGATTGTGACCCTCTTTACTTCCTTATCCTGTCACACCTTTTCTCCCCTTTTTCATCCTCTCTGTACATCCTGGCACTTTCTTTGCCACCGTCTTCCTCCTCGTTCTGTCTTAATCGGTCCCCTCCCTTGTATTTTTTCCTATTCCTCCCTGCCCATCCGGAGCTTTGCATGTGCTCTGACGGCGCTGATGGCCGTTTCGACAGGGCAGCATTGAGGTAAAAACGGTGTGACGGCAGAGTTTTGTTAAGCCGAGAACAAAGGCTCAGAGATGCCGGGGCCAGGCCATTGTCCCGCCGCCCGTATTGGCCCTGCCACAGTTTTGCAGGATTTAATGCTCTGTTTACCTCCAGCCAATCGCCGCTAATATTCAAAGAGGAGCTTCTTCCCTTTAAGATGCACCTCAGGATGATTTAAGATAGATCCATAAAAACCTGCAGCTTTGATTCAGAGAGAGGGAGAGGAACTAAGCTGCACTTTTCTCCCCGCAGCACCGGAGAAGAAAGAAAAAAACCAGACATTTAAGTTTGTAGTTCATTATCAAAGATATTCATTTTATTTTGAAAATCATTCAACTACTTTCAAACCTCTTTCCCTCGCACTCATGTTAAATATGACCGCACCAATTTTAGACTGCAAAGCCCCCAGTAAGTGACTGTCACTGTGACTGGGAGAGAGATATGAAGTACTGAGTGTGTGTGTGTGTGTGTGTGTGTGTGTGTGTGTGTGTGTGTGTGTGTGTGTGTGTGTGTGTGTGTGTGTGTGTGTGTGTGTGTGTGTGTGTTTGTGGGTCTGGTGCGTTGCAGTTCCCCTGCATGGTCTTTGGGCAAACTGAAAGCGGCGCTCAGTGGGATTAGAGAATGAGTGTTGCTGGGGGTTGGCTAAGGGTGGAGGACTGGGAACACAGGAGGATTCTGGGAGTTTTTTTCTGCACTCTAGCTCAGTCCGTTTGCAGTGAAATCTACAGGTTTTCTACAGAGGATGTGCAGACTAAGTAATGCTAGTTTACTCTTTATAAAAGCGTGCATCCACCAGTCCAAAAGCTGGATTGGTCTTGAGCCAACACAGGGGGATTCTGGGAGTTTTTTCTGCACAATTCCAGACCTTTTGCAGGGATCTTAGTAAACACATGACAAAGTATTGCACTGCTCCTAAAGGGTGCAGATGTGCATTCACAGAATCTTTAATCTGAACAAGAAGATGGAAAAATGACAAATTACATTTCAAAACAGCTTCTGGAAACTCAACTTATCTCAACATGTTTGTTGTCTGCAAAGGTCCAGAGCTTGTTTGGCAGATAACAGGTCTTTATTCAAGCTTGCACAACCTCCAAATTTAAAGGCTTTGCAACTTTAAGCCAATACAAGCCGTTGACATAAAAGCGTTAACAGCTGAAAGTGTGGCAGCCTTTTTAGAGGATGCACAACGGTGTGTTTTTCTTTTTACTGCGAGAGTCACTCCGACATCAACATAAAAGCAAACTTTCAGAGAACAAGGGGCAGTAAACGTGCTCGAAAGCACCGTCATCGAACCCAATGATAATTTCACGAGCGCATAAAGATTATGAGTCCATTCCAGTCGCACCCATCTGTGCTTTCATTTGCGACTGTAAGCTCAGTAGTTAAAGCGGAGGCCGGGGAAGAAGAGGGGTGACTTTCATTTGGTTAAACAGTTTAAGGTCAAAAGGGAAGAAAAGACGAGAGTGTAATCCCCCTCCTCTCAAAAGCAACTTCAGTATGATTGACAAGCGAGGAGGTTAGCGACGGCTGTTTTGGGGGAGAAAGAAAGCAAATAAGGCCGTTCCTTACAAATCCTCCTCAAGCTGCTCGGGCGATTAACGGGTTAACTAAATGAAACACTTTGTCAACACACAAACTCCGTCTCTCCAAGCCCCTTTCTGCAAACCTTTTTTTTTTTGCAAAACAATTACAAAATTACAGTAGATAAAAACTGAACGGCGCCGGTATTTATGCAATCAACATAACGAAGAAACAAAACAATTTAATGTGGAAAAATCATCATTCATCTGCATTATAATTGCTTCTCTTTCACATCTACGGGGATGGTTAATTAAAATTGTGATTAAATGCGCCTGCACTGCCTAAGATGTCTTCCCCCTAAACAGGTGCTACAGAATTTAAAAGTAAAGAGAAAAAGCTAATTAGCATTGGAAATTGAGAAATTGCCTGCAAGAATCAGTGTTAATTTCACTCACTGATGAGGTAATTTATAAAGGGGGAGCGCTGAGGAGTCTGTGCAACACGAGAGATTGCAACACCGACTCCCCCCGTCTCTCTGCCCCCCCCCCCTACACATCCCAGCTTTCCCAGCGTGCAGGTGATGCTGTTTGGAAAACATTGAAGCTATTTGGCATTCCGTCTTCGTTACAGTTCATCTGTGCGCCTCACATCAGCTCGAGTAAAACACCCGAGATTAAATTATGGTATGTAAGGGCATCACAAGCATTCACACACACTTTTTCCTCCCTTTGCACGGATAAGAAGAGTCTGCACCAAGACCAGTGCTAAGTGAATGCATGTCAGTCATTAGGAGGCATCCATTTGACTCTGAAGCAAGCACAGAAAGAGAAATGTAGATTTCAGACTCAAGCAGCTCAGTTGGGCACAGTAATGTCAGTAGTAAGCTTTTCAGTTCGACTTAGGGAAAACACGACATCAAAATTAGAACGGCGTGGTTTTTTCCTATTTGACTCCAATCGGAGGATGTTGGCCATCGTCCCCCGGGCCGCTCAGAGTTTCCAGAAACATCTCAGATACTGCTGATCTCCAGCTCTCATGTACAACCCCCACCCCTCCACTTTGTAATTACCTGTCATTGTCCATCATTATAGTTGGCCTTGGAGAAATGTCAGACCTGGAACAAGCCGGAGCCAAACTGTTCCATCATGTTCAAAACTTGGCCACAAGTTGCGTCGCAACCCTCTCTCTGAATTCCCCCAAAGTCCTATCGATCTAATCTAGCTTGTTTATCTGTGGTTTTTTGAAATATGTCAAAGTTTATACGCTACTTTCAAAGGTTCTTCTTGTATTTCTTTGCAGATGCCACATCCAAGACAGCCTCTGCCTCGTTAGGCGGGCACGTAACGGTCATATGTATGGCCTATAGAACGGTCAAAAGTGGGTTGTTCCCAAGTCTTCACCCCGCTGGACTTTTCCACATGTTGCAGGTTTACTACTTGGAATTCAACTTGTGTTAATTGGACCTTTTACAGTTTGATTAACCACTGAAGCGGTCACAAAAGCAGATTTCTGCATGCTCAGACTGTATCGTATTTAAGGGTTTTATGTTTATTGGTGGATGCTTATAAAAAAACAAGTACAATGTCACTCCCTTCTTCAAAATGAAGGACTCTCTGGTGTTGTTCCAGGAGTTACAATCCCAGTAAAATTCAATTTGATTGGCAGTTATGTGTAAGTAAGTGTAAGGAAAATTACTTTCTACCTAAATCAGACAAATATGGAGCCAGTCAAGAGTCTCTGAGTAACCCAAACCTACCAGCACATGTTGGGCCTCCATGGAAACTAAGGATGGGCTCCAGTCAAGTTTCCCATTTTGGCGTTCTGTCTTTGTTTATTTCTGTGCAAGGATGAAACATTTGAAGTCCTAAAAAGTTAGTTCTGTGGCTGGCCTGATTTGTCGCCAGCGTTACTGTTAAAAAAAACTTGCTGGGACATGACACCGGCAGTGGAGGTTTTCACAGAAATTGGTGTTGGACAGGTGGGAGAAAGGCTTGAGCTAGCAGGCCGTAGGTCATTAGGCTTCCACGGCGCTGGAGCTGAAACATCAAGCCAGCACGAGGTGAAAAAAAGGAAAAGCCAATTTGCTGAGACATACTCTGTCGACCTTTCATCATAACTGGGGCCTTTTTCTTTTAGATTAAGTCCAGTGAGCAGAACTCAGCCGCCTGTCAGCCCCTTAAGCCCAACACCCTCCCACCCCCCTTCTTCACTTTTTAACAATCGTCTCTCTCACTCAGCCTCAAAGCTCCCCCAACTTTCTCCGGCTGCTATGTGACAAATCATGTACTTTACACCCCGCCTGCCCACCCCCACCCTCAGCCCCTCCATGCTTTTGACATCCAAGCTGCTCTGTTGCGAAGCCGCATTCCTCAGAGTTCTCTCATCACAAAACCTGAGGTGTTTGGGGGATTTTTTTTCTCAAAGTGGAGTGTGGTTTACATGCTCAAGTTTAGCCTTTAAAGAATCTCCGCAGTTGTAGTTTGTTTGGCTCGAGGTTTGGAGCGGATAGCGCCCAACTTCCTTTGTGGATTTGGATAAAATAAGAAGATTTCTTTTTACGCTAAGTGTGTAAACTTGATTTGAACCCCAATGACCTTCTAATTGTTCCGCTCTTTGGGCAATGCCAACCAAATGTGGTTCAAACCTGCAGAACTTTATTGGAGTTGTAGTGGAAATGTCAAAATGTCCAAAGACATCAAATTTGTCAGGAAGAATTTGGAAGAAATTCTGCACAACTTTTCAAGAATATCTGTTTCATAGACTTGTACAAACATTAAAATGTGATTCAAATTATAATCTTCAAAGCGTCTACTGGCTTTGTTTGGTTGGCCTGAGGTTTGGAGGGGAGACTCCCTTAGATCTGGACAAATAAATAAAAGAAACTCGAGGTGCGTTTGACGTTAAGTGTACAAGACTTCCCTCGAACCCCAGTGATCCCTCATTGGGTCAGCGCGCGATGAACGCTTGTTTTGGTCCAACCAAACAAACTTCATATTGAACAATAGTTATGTTACCGAATGTTTCAGGGTGAACACGTCCATGTGAATGACTTAAATATGGATACAAAGTGAAGTTTAAATAGAATCTCGTTCAGAAACTTGTAAAGTAAAAATAAAGTATATCGCGGACAAATGTGCTCCACGTTTACAGCAACAAACAAGAACATGAAGGAATTCAAACTCTGTCAACCACAGCCGAGCTCCTTCATGACCATTTTATTTCATTGTTTTTTTTCCCTCTCTCCTCTACATCCTTCTCCCTGTTCTCCCTCTTCTCCTCCTTTTTTTTTTCCTCCTCCGAGTCACTCGGCTGAACAGGTCAGGCAGTAAGTGACAAGGTATTTCGTCGTTTTGTGAACCTTTGCCAGACTGATTGTTCGGTGCAAGTGTAGTGTAACTGAGCCGCTTGTAGCTCGCCGGAGTGTGGAAAATAAGATCGAGGACTGATTTTTTTCTCCCTCATCCCTCCCTCTCTCCCTCCCTCCCACCCTCGCTGTCTCTCACTCGCTTTTACAACAATGTGAGATAGTAAAATAGATATCCAGTGGCTGGGCGAGAGCTCCCGTGTGCCGGCATTGCTGTCGCTCCTCATACATATCCGTTCCACCTGACAGCCCTCTGTATCGCTCCAACATTTACACTCGCACCAGTTTGACCCGTGACCACTTGTATGCTATTACCGCTCGGGCTGGAGCCGCGCTGACTCGTCTGTTTGCTCCCAGGTTAGGAGTGTGAGCCGTCCGTGTTCTGCCAGTATCGTTCAGGAGGTCTTTAAGTTGTCGTCACGTTTCTGCACCAGTGAAACCAAGAGCAATTGTAACTCTGTTTCTGGTTAAAACCAACTCGTGAACTGGCTGTTTTATGGACTGCACTAAATCAGGAGTGCGTGCTGAGGAAAGCCGCGTGGACGCACAAAAACTGAATCTCCATGTACGGCCAAAAAGTTGTAAAGAAGAACGAGAAGCTTTGACAGTATTTCCTGAAGTTAATGTTGCATCGAGTGCACTGTGA